>NC_069509.1:3472688-3502205 GCF_027579735.1 Bombina bombina | reverse complement strand
ATATAACGCACTTATCTGGTTACTTGCTCTTTGTGACCTTATTCTTTTGGTATTGCAGATGGTACTGGCATGGTGGGACCATTCTCTATATAACGCACTTATCTGGTTACTTGCTCTTTGTGACGTTATTCTTTTGGTATTGCAGATGGTACTGGCATGGTGGGACCATTCTCTATATAACGCACTTATCACACTACTTGCTCTTTGTGACCTTATTCTTTTGGTATTACAGATGGTACTGGCATGGTGGGACCATTCTCTATATAACGCACTTATCACACTACTTGCTCTTTGTGACTTTATTCTTTTGGTATTACAGATGGTACTGGCATGGTTGGACCATTCTCTATATAACGCACTTATCACACTACTTGCTCTTTGTGACCTTATTCTTTTGGTATTACAGATGGTACTGGCATGGTGGGACCATTCTCTATATAACGCACTTATCACACTACTTGCTCTTTGTGACCTTATTCTTTTGGTATTGCAGATGGTACTGGCATGGTGGGACCATTCTCTATATAACGCACTTATCTGGTTACTTGCTCTTTGTGACTTTATTCTTTTGGTATTACAGATGGTACTGGCATGGTGGGACCATTCTCTATATAACGCACTTATCACACTACTTGCTCTGTGTGACCTTATTCTTTTGGTATTACAGATGGTACTGGCATGGTGGGACCATTCTCTATATAACGCACTTATCTGGTTACTTGCTCTGTGTGACCTTATTCTTTTGGTATTGCAGATGGTACTGGCATGGTGGGACCATTCTCTATATAACGCACTTATCACACTACTTGCTCTTTGTGACCTTATTCTTTTGGTATTGCAGATGGTACTGGCATGGTGGGACCATTCTCTATATAACGCACTTATCTGGTTACTTGCTCTTTGTGACTTTATTCTTTTGGTATTACAGATGGTACTGGCATGGTGGGACCATTCTCTATATAACGCACTTATCACACTACTTGCTCTGTGTGACCTTATTCTTTTGGTATTACAGATGGTACTGGCATGGTGGGACCATTCTCTATATAACGCACTTATCTGGCTACTTGCTCTTTGTGACGTTATTCTTTTGGTATTACAGATGGTACTGGCATGGTGGGACCATTCTCTATATAACGCACTTATTACACTACTTGCTCTTTGTGACCTTATTCTTTTGGTATTACAGATGGTACTGGCATGGTGGGACCATTCTCTATATAACGCACTTATCTGGTTACTTGCTCTGTGTGACCTTATTCTTTTGGTATTGCAGATGGTACTGGCATGGTGGGACCATTCTCTATATAACGCACTTATCTGGTTACTTGCTCTTTGTGACCTTATTCTTTTGGTATTACAGATGGTACTGGCATGGTGGGACGCATTCTCTTCGCATGGATGAAAGGGTACTGAGCCATTTTTATTTTTTTTTATTTTTTTGGTACTTAGCCATTTTTATTAAACATTAGATGACAGTTCACCCAAAAAATGTCTCCCATTTAAACTGTTCCCAATGATCCATTTTACTGGTTGGAGTGTATTAAGTTGTTTACAAGTAGCTCCTGTACCCCTAGCTTGGCTTTTGAAATAGCTGATTTAGCTTTTGGTTTTCCAACCTATACTGAAAATTTTGATTGACTAGAGTCTCAGCTATTGAATAGCCTAAGTAAACACAGCCAGCAGAATAAATGACACTCCCAGTGGGGTGCAGGATAGTTAAGTAATAAATAATAATGGTTCGCTCTATGTATTGAGCTTTAGTTTTCCAGACAAATATAAGATAAGGAAGCAAGTCTGTGTACACACAGTGATAACATAATGAGATCTGATATTACCTGAAGCTCAACCCATTGTAATAGGCTGTGGTTTAAAAAGCACAAAACCAGCTATTTCATATACACAAATAAACCTGAAAATGAAATTTCTCCAATATTTTATACCCTGCAGCTGGCATAACAAGTCATTAAAAATACATTAAAGGGACATGAAACCCAACATTTTTCTTTCATGATTCAGATTGAGAATGCGATTTTAAACAACTTTCCAATTTACTTCTATTATTTCATTTGCTTCTATCTCTTGTTATCTTTTCCTGAAAAGGTTTATCTAGGCAAGCTCATGAGAAGCAGAGAACCTAGGTTCTAGCTGTTGATTTGTGGATGCATATATACAGTGTGTGTGTGTATATATATATATATATATATATATCTATATATATATAGATATAGAGAGAGAGAGAGAGAGAGAGAGAGAGAGATGGTGATTGGCTCACCCATGAGTTCCGTTAAAACCATTAGTGCATTGCTGCTCGTTCAACAAATGATACCAGGAGAAGGAAACAAATTAGATAATAGAAGTAAACTAGAAATGTGTGTAAAATTGTATTCTCTATCTGAATGATGAAAGAAAAAATTTGGGTTTCATGTCCCTTTAATATAAAAACAATTTTAGTGTACTGTCCCTTTAAAGGGATACTGAAGTCACAAATCAGTACAGCAATTGTAAACCACTTTACAATATTAACATGCACACTTTCTGAGGCACCAGCTGCTACTGTCAGGGTGTCAGGAATCAGACTGAAACGAGAAGTTACAATAAATATACCGAATATCACAAAGAAAAAAATGTGAAATAAATGTGATAACAAAAATCATAAAAGGAAAACCAAATAAAGTTCTGAATCAAGGATATGTCTGTGTCCTCTGGATGAGTTTTTCAGCTTGTTAGCATTCCTCAGTGAGATCCCATAAAAAAGGAAACAGAAAATTGCAACATAGTGTGAATCTGTAATGGCACTTTGAGGAAGTAGTTGTTTTGTAACAAATGACTACTCACATTTGTTGGAGCTTTCCACTAAGCTCAAGGATATGCGCACTCCCACTTTATACTGATGGGAAAACAGTACACTAGGCAAAACTTGGATACAAATTTATTTTAAAATATATAAAAGCGTCACATAAGCCTTGATAACACCACAATGTAAGGGTACAAAAGCAGATATGCTGTAACAAATGCTTCAAATCGCCAAACTAGCAAAGAGGTAAATGGATCAGCAGGAGTGTGACCGCTGAAACCAAAACCTTTTTAGTAGCAAGACAATAGCGCTAAGCCCCCAGGTGTCCTGGCTAGTGTAGAGACGCAATAAAACTCAATATAGAACAGTTCAGTTCCGACGTACGTTTCGCTGGTATGCTTTGACAAATTATTATTTGGTTTTCCTTTTATGAAACGAGAAGTGCAAAACTAATAAAATGTCCACAAGTCAAATAACAAGCCAGGAGTCAAAACCAGAGCTGGTAGTCAGACGAGCCGAGTCAGGAGCCAAAGCGAGTAGTCAGACGAGCCGGTTTCAAGAACAAGGAGAACAGCAGAGACAGGAACAAGCCAGGGATCAGGAACCAGGAAGGACATCAGGCAGCCAGGTAATACACAGGAACTCACAAACAGGTCTGAGACAATGCAAAGGCAAAGCATACTGAACAGAGGCCCTTTAAATAATTAGTGATGACATCACAATTCTGAGACTGCAACCTGTCTCACACGGATGATGTACACCAGTCTGGCCACAAAAGGAAGTGCAGGAAATGAGCAGAATCACACACTCTGCACCAGACTCGGCAAGAGAGGTGAGAGGTGAGTAAAATGGCTGCCAGAAGCACATGGCAAACAAAGCAGGGAAAAAATCCTTACAGTACCCTCCCCTCAACGACCCCTCCCCCACGGGAGGACAAAAGGCTTATTGGGGAAACGAGCATGGAAGGCACGGAGGAGAGCGGGAGCATGAACATCAGAGGAGGGAACCCATGAACGCTCCTCCGGACCGTAACCCTTCCAGTGAATCAAATACTGTACGCGGCCCCTGGACATACAAGAGTCAATAATGCTGCTGACCTCATATTCTTCCTGGTTGTCAACAAAGATAGGACGGGGACGAGGCAACACAGTGGTAAACCGATTACAAACTAATGGTTTCAAGAGGGAGACCTGAAAAACATTGGAAAAGCGCATTGCAGGAGGAAGGTCGAGCGTAGGCCACAGGATTGACCCGTCGGAGTATTCGAAAAGGACCAACATAACGGGGAGCCAGTTTATTGGAAGGCACACGAAGGTTCAAGTTGCGGGAGGACAGCCAAACTCTCTCACCAACCTGGAAGGAAGGCACGGGCAGACGCCTACGATCAGCCTGGAACTTTTGTCGCTGCATAGAACGATGAAGGCAATCCTGAATCTGCACCCACGTGGAACTGAGTTGCCGGAGATGCTCCTACAAAGTCGGAATACCCTGAGACATGAATGAATCGGGCAACAAGGATGGTTGAAACCCATAATTCGCCATGAACGGGGATAACTTGGAGGAAGCATTAATAGCACTATTACTAGCAAACTCTGCCCAAGATAACAGTTCAGACCAATTATTGTGTTGATCTGAGACATAGCAACGGAAGAACTGTTCCAGAGCTTGATTAGACCGTTCCGCAGCCACATTGGATTGAGGGTTATATGCCGAGGAGAAGGAAAGCTGGATCCCCATTTGAGCACAAAAGGAACGCCAAAATCTGGAGACAAACTGGCTACCCCGGTCCGACACTATCTCCTTGGGTAACCCATGTAAACGGAAGACCTCTTGGGCAAAAATTGAAGCAAGCTCCTGAGCGGTAGGCAGCTTCTTCAAGGGAATGCAATGTTACATTTTAGAAAAACAGCCAGGGAGCTTGACAATGAAGTCCATGGAAAGATGTGTCCAAGGACGCACACCATTAGCAATAGGTTGAAGAAGACCCACATGAAGACGTCAAGGAGTCTTATTCTGTGCACAAACTGAGCAGGAGGCAACATAACCTTCACCAACCTGCACAACGGAGCGCTACGAAGTGAATCCTCCAATATCTCTTAGATTCTCCGAACGGCACTATTGGAGCGTGGGTGGGTGGGGACTGATCTCCCTTGATAGATCCCGGACTGCAGCAGCTAAATCCTGTGTGTCTGTTCCACACACAAATCGATCCAAAATACAAACAGTAGGAAAAAAGCGCTCAAAAGTCCATGGATAAAAAGTAGAAAAATTGTAATTTATTGGGACAAAAGTTAAAAACAAAATATATGTCCTAGATAGAACATTTTAGGATATCAAAGTTGTAATGCAGGTGCACAAAGCAGACATGTTTCGTGCTGCAGACAGCACTTGTTCACTGCTTGAACAAGTGCTGTCTGCAGCACGAAAGTGCTGTCTGCTGCACGAAACATGTCTGCTTTGTGCACCTGCATTACAACTTGGATATCCTAAAATGTTCTATCTAGGACATATATTTTGTTTTTAACTTTTGTCCCAATAAATTACTATTTTTCTACTTTTTATCCATGGACTTTTAAGAGCTTTTTTCCTACTGTTTGTATTCAGGAGGCAACATACGCAGCAACATCAGAACGAAGACCTGGCCACCAGAATTGTCGAGTGACAGACCAAATAATTTGGTTCTTGCCTGGGTGACCTGCGGCTTTAGGATAGTGGTAAGTGTGCAAAAGTTTAGTTTGAAGATTCTCAGTAACAAAACACTTACCACTAGGTTTCTCAGGAGGTGCATTTGTTTGTGCAGCCAGGAACTCCTCCCCCAAGGGAGAAGTCAAATTAGTTTGTATGGTAGCCAAAATATGGTCAGGAGGTATAACTGGAGTAGGTACAGACTCCTCCTTGGACAGAGGCGAAAAATGTCGAGAGGGCATCAGCCCTAACATTCTTACTACCAGGCAGGTAGGAGACCACATAATTAAACCGAGACAAAAATAACGCCTATCTGGCCTGTCGGGGCGACAAACGTTTTGCTTCAGATAGATAAGTTAAATTCTTGTGGTCAGTAAGAATGAGCACTGGTACGCTAGTACCCTCGAGAAGATGCCTCGATTCCTTGAGTGCCAAAATTATGGCCAGTAAATCCCTGTCGCCAATTTTATAATTGCACTCCGCTGGAGACTATTTCTTAGAGAAGAAACCGTACGGATGCAAGGAACAGTCAGGCGTAGGACGTTGAGACAAGAGGGCACCTACTCCAGTCTGACGCATCAACCTCAAGAACAAAAGGCAAGACAGGGTTAGGATGAGCCAGAACTGGAGCGGCAGCAAAGGCCGTCTTAAGATTATCAAAGGCCTTAATGGCAGTAGGTGACCAATGGAGTGGATCATTCTCTTTACGGGTCATGTCTGTGATAGGTTTGACCAAGGAGGAAAGTTTTTAATAAACTTTCTATAGTAATTGGCGAACCCAAAAAACGTTGAATAGACCGAAGACCAACTGGGCGAGGCCACTGCAGACAACTTGTCAGGATCCATGGAGAACCCTGCAACAGAGATAACATAACCTAGGAAGGTTACTTGAGTCTGATGGAACTCACATTTCTTGAGTTTACAAAACAGGCCGTTCTCACGTAGTCTCTGAAGAACCCGTGTAACATCAGAACGATGAGCCTCAAGCGTGGGTGAGTGTATGAGGATGTCGTCTAAATACACCACAACACACTTTTGCAACATTTCTCGTAGGACATCATTAATAAATTCCTGGAAAACAGCAGGAGGATTACATAGGCCAAAGGGCATTACAAGATACTCATAATGACCGCTCCTGGTGTTAAATGCTGTTTTCCATTCGTGGCCCTCCTTGATCCTAACGAGATTGTACGCTCCTCTCAAATCAAGCTTAGTAAAGACCGTAGCTCCCTTGAGGCGGTCAAAGAGTTCCGTAATAAGCGGAATAGGGTAAGCATTCTTAATGGTAAGACGATTAAGACCGCTATAATCGATGCATGGTCTTAACTTGCTACCCTTTTTCTTCACAAAGAAAAAAACAGCCCCTGCAGGAGAACAGGATTTGCGGATGATCCCCCGTGACAGAGCATTGACAACATACTCCTCCATAGCACAATTCTCCGCAACAGTCAGAGGGTAAACCCGGCCATGAGGAGGAATGACTCCGGGTTGCAGGTCTATGGCACAATCGCAAGACCAGTGAGGAGGCAACGTACCGGCACAAATTCTCTGTACTCCTCTGGCAATTGAGATACCGAAAAAGTGCACAAGACTTTAACTGGTTTCCGAAGACAAGTGGAAATACATTGCAGAGACCACGACAAAATTTCGGACCTGCGCCAGTCAAGACTGGGATTGTGCTTTTGGAGCCAGGGATAACTCAGAACTGGAAAATGCGGAGAATTTATCACCTGGAATTTGAAGGTTTCAAAATGGAGAGCCCCAACAGCCATGGATAACGGAGCAGTTTTGTGAGTAACGAGTGCGGGCTGAAGGGGCCTGCCATCAATGGCTTCAATAGCAAGCGCAACGGACCAAGGCAAAACAGGAATGGAGTGCTTTGATACAAAAGCACTGTCAATGAAATAGCCCACAAGAGCCTGGGTGGCTATGGAGGAGTCCACCCAGGAAAGGACAACCGTGACCAAAGGTTTCTCCTTTAGCGGTTCCGGGGACGAGGATAAACCACCCAAGGTCTGCCCCCGACAGGACTTTAGGTGTGAGCGTTTTTCCGGCCGTGTAGGACAAGACTTCAAAAGGTGACGCTGTAACCCACAATAGAGGCAGAGCCCCTCCCTCCTCCTAAAGGCCCTCTCCGCCGTGGAGAGACGCGTGAATCCCAACTGCATTGGCTCAGCAGTACCTGGTTACTCGGGACCAGGAGGCATGGGTAGGAACGAACACGTAGGAGACAACTGAACAGGAGGCTTCCGCAAGCGCTTCTTGAAAGAGGGCCTCTCTCGGAGTCTGATGTCAATTAGGATCAAAAAGACACCAATGCCTCGAAATCCTCTGGTAAATCTCTGGCAGCAACTTCGTCTTTAATCGCATCAGAGAGCCCATGAAAGAAGGCGGCAACAAGGGCTTCATTCTTCCAACCTACCTCTGCGGCAAGCGTACGGAACTCAATGGCATACTGAGCAACAGATCTTGTACCTTGCTGAATGGACATGAGTCGTTTAGCAGCAGAGGAGGAGCGAGCCGGAACATCAAATACCCCTCGAAAGGAGGCCAAAAATTCAGGGTAATTTGAAATCACAGGTTTATTAGTCTCCCACAAGGGATTAGCCCAGGCAAGAGCTGTGTCAGAGAGTAATGAGATGAGAAATCCCACCTTAGCTCTGTCAGAGGGAAACGCCTGAGGTAACATCTCAAAGTAAATGCCCACCTGGTTCAAAAACCCTCTGCACTGAATAGGATCGCCTCCATATTGCGGAGGTAGAGGTGCAGAACCGGACATGCTCCTGGTAGGCATAGGTGCAGCAGCGGAAACAGGAGCAGCCATAACTTGCGGGACACTTTGGTCCAAATGTGCAGTGCGAGTCAGCAGGGTTTGCAGGGCTAGTGCAAATTGATCCAAGCGGTGATCCTGTTCATCCATCCTGGAAATTATGGTAGGTAAAGGTGGATTATTAGCACCATCAGAATTCATGGCCCTTGCGTAATGTCAGGGTGCCAGTAATCAGACTGAGACCAGAAGTGCAAAAATAATCACACCTTTATTAATAGCAAAAAATAATAAAAATCCACAAGTCAAATAACAAGCCAGGTGTCAAAGCCAGAGCTGGTAGTCAGACGAGCCGAGTCAGGAGCCAAAGCGAATAGTCAGATGAGCCGGAATCAGGAACAAGGAGAACAGCAGAGTCAGGAACAAGCCAGGGATCAGGAACCAGAAGGGACGTCAGACAGCCAGGTAATACACAGGAGCTCTCACAAACAGGTCTGAGACAACGCAAGGGCAAAGCATACTGAACAGAGGCCCTTTTAAATAATAAGTGATGACATCACAATTCTGAGACTGCATCCTGTCTCACACGGCTGATGTACACCAGTTTGGCCATAAAAAGGCGTGCAGGAAATGAGCAGCATCACACACTATGCACCAGAGTCAGCAAGAGAGGTGAGTAAATTGGCTGCCAGCAGCACATGGCAAACAAAGCAGGGAAAAAACCCTGACACCTACTGAGCACGTGCAAGAGTTCAGTGTACACTTATGAGTCTTGTGATTGGCTGTCACATGGTACAGTTATAATCATGTTCTGAGGCACCAGTTACTACTGAGCACGTGCAAGAGTTCAGTGTACACTTATATGCGTCTTGTGATTGGCTGATGGCTGTCACATGGTACAGTTATAGGCACGTTCTGAGGCACCAGTTACTACTAAGTACGTGCAAGAGTTCAGTGTATACTTATATGCATCTTGTGATTGGGTGATGGCTGTCACATGGTACAGTTATAGGCACGTTCTGAGGCACTAGTTACTATTGAGCATGTGCAAGAGTTCAGTGTACACTTATATGCGTCTTGTGATTGGCTGATGGCTGTCACATGGTACAGTTATAGGCACGTTCTGAGGCACCAGCTCCTACTGAGCATGTGCAAGAGTTCAGTGTACACTTATATGCGTCTTGTGATTGGCTGATGGCTGTCACATGGTACAGTTATAGGCACGTTCTGAGGCACCAGTTGCTATTGAGCATGTGCAAGAGTTCAGTGTACACTTATATGCATCTTGTGATTGGCTGATGGCTGTCACATGGTACAGTTATAGGCACGTTCTGAGGCACCAGTTACTATTGAGCATGTGCAAGAGTTCAGTGTACACTTATATGCGTCTTGTGATTGACTGATGGCTGTCACATGGTACAGTTATAGGCACGTTCTGAGGCACATGCAATAGTTCAGTGTACATTTATATGCGTCTTGTGATTGGCTGATGGCTGTCACATGGTACAGTTATAGGCACGTTCTGAGGCACCAGCTCCTACTGAGCATGTGCAAGAGTTCAGTGTACACTTATATGCATCTTGTGATTGGGTGATGGCTGTCACATGGTACAGTTATAGGCACGTTCTGAGGCACCAGTTACTATTGAGCATGTGCAAGAGTTCAGTGTACACTTATATGCGTCTTGTGATTGGCTGATGGCTGTCACATGGTACAGCTATAGGCACGTTCTGAGGCACCAGCTCCTACTGAGCATGTGCAAGAGTTCAGTGTACACTTATATGCGTCTTGTGATTGGCTGTCACATGGTACAGTTATAGGCACTGTGACAGACCCTTCTGTCAGAACTGAAGGAGTTAACTTTGTTCAGCTTTAAGAAGCTATTTTCTAAATACAAGGTTGCTGGCATCAGCTATTGTGTGCTGTACTTAAGTCTAGTCATAAACATTCCCATTGTTTAATCACCTCCAGAGTTTTCTTGTGTTTAAATTGTTATCTGCTTAAGTAATGTAATTCTATTGTGGCATGTCAAAGGGCGTTTGCTCTCTATCTAATGTACAATATTCTTTCAACCGCCCAGCTGGGGTCAGACCTGCATAAATACTAGGCATATAGCCTTTAATAAATGGCATTCTGTTTTAAACCTTCAGATGTGGAGCCTGGTCTCATGTTTGAGGAGGGGAATTAGCTGGGTTGTGAGTTGTTGATCTCACATTCAGGGCATCATCCATCTGGTATTAACCCTTGGTATCCTGTTGGTACCGTAACAATTGGTGGCAAGCGACGAGAAGATCCTTATCGCCCAGAAGAGCAACTACACAAGCCAGTAACCTCAGGAAGAGGGGGATTATTACAATACTGACTAAGATGGAAAGAGTACCAGGGACAGAAGGAACCAATGGGCCCAGCATATCAGACAGAACCCCTGAAGAAGCAAGCTTTGATCAGGCGGTTAAAATAAGACTGGCATATTATGGCCCCAACCCATCTGCCGAAATTATCGACCGGGTCATAGCAGCTGTGGAGGCCAACCTACTTCGCCAAAGCGGCGCTGCAGCAGCCCAAGTCACAGCAACCCCAGTGGAAAAGGGAAAAGTAAATTTTGCAGCTTTTAAAAACTTCCTGGAAACAGAAGGAGAGATTGATGGGTACCTTGCGGATTTTGAGAGGCAATGTGCACTACACAAGGTACCCGCAGAGGACTGGGTCACGATATTATCCGGAAAATTATCCGGCCGGGCCAGTGAGGCTTTTCGGGCCATTCCAGATGAGGAAGTCGGGGATTATAATACTGTAAAAGAGGCTCTGCTCTCCAGGTATGCGGTTACACCGGAGGCATACTGGAGGCGGTTCAGAGACACTGTTAAATTAGCTGGTGATTCCTACGTTGAGTGGGCATGTAAGGTACACCGCACAGCATCTCACTGGATGGCGGGGTGCCAAGCCGTGTCTGGGGAAGAGGTGCTGCAGCTATTCCTGTTGGAACATTGCTTTGACAAGTTATCAGCAGGAGTTAGAGAGTGGGTTTGGGACCGTAAACCCTCCACCCTGCATGAAGCTGCTCGCTTGGCAGATGAGTATACGGATGCCCGCAAACTGGACACTGCTACCACTAAGCCCCCTGCTAGAGTGGGGTACAGACCCCCAGTCACCCCAGCAGCTGCCAGTTACCAACCCCCGGCGCACCGCTATACCACACGGCCTCCGGCCACAAACTACCCTCAGATAGCCCGGTTCAATTTGCGGGGCTACTCACAACCTATTCGGTGCTTTGGATGTAAGCAACTAGGGCACAAAAGAACAGAGTGTCCCCTAAACGCAGCGAACCAAGCACAGTCCTGGAGAAGACCCGCCGGCGGAATCCCACGTAATCCTCAGCCTGCGGCCCACTACGTAGAGGAGCAAGAATGCTGGGGCATCCTACATGAAGCAGACCCCGTGCAAGCTGCCCACCGGAATAACCGGCAACTGGTTAAAGTGAATGGGAAGGAGGTCAGTGGTCTACGGGATACTGGTGCTACCATGACCTTGCTTCAAAAGAACTTGGTGTCTGAGAAACAGCACACTGGAGACACTGTGGCTGTGAGGGTAGCAGGGGGTGCTGTGTTCCGCCTACCTGTTGCCCAGGTACATTTGGATTGGGGAGAGGGTGCTAGACCTGTGAATGTGGGGGTCAAGAAGGACTTACCTGCTGATGTTCTCCTTGGAAGTAACTTGGCCCCCCTTGTTTCTGCCTATGCTCCCATGGGTCCCACCGATGTTAACCCTGTGACTACCCGTGCCCAGATCCATGCCACAGAGACTGACCCACCTGCTGCTAAGCCCCAGGACGCTGAGCTCAGTAAATCTCTATCCGCTATTGATAAGTGGAAGTCCCTTTACAATGCGCTGATGAAAGAGAAGAGGAGCGCAGAGGAAAAAGCACGTTTAGAACGGGAATCTCTGCTAGACAAACTGCACCGACAGACTGCAGAAAACACCAGCTTGAGAGTGGAACATGAAACATTAAAGACAAACTTAGTGACACTGGAGGAGAAGCTGACGCTGGCTCATAGTGAGGTGCAGCAACTCAAGGGCACCCTATGTCAGTATGAAGGGATTGTGGATACCTATAAAGAGCAGGTACAAAAACCACGTAAAGAAGCCGATGATGATATTTTGAAGGACTGTTTAGCCCTAGTCGGGGCACTGAAGAGGTTGAACCCTTATTTATACGGACAGGGATTCTCTCTCATAACGGGAATACAGATGGATTGCCCCGGCAAACTGACATGCCTACCACCTCCTAGTCCGGTCATCCCCAGGTTGACCCGCCAAAGGGTCAAGCCGGGTCTGCCGGAGTGTTCCACAAGGGGGGAGCTATGTGACAGACCCTTCTGTCAGAATTGAAGGAGTTAACTTTGTTCAGCTTTAAGAAGCTATTTTCTAAAGACAGGTTCACTGGCCTCAGCTATTGTGTACTGTAATCAAGTCTAGTGATAAACATTCCCATTGTCTAATCACCTCCAGAGTCAGACTTCTAGTTGATAAGATGGACTGCATTGTTTTCTTGTGTTTAAATTGTTATCTGCTTAAGTAATGTAATTCTATTGTGGCATGTCAAAGGGCGTTTGCTCTCTATCTAATGTACAATATTCTTTCAACCCCCCAGCTGGGGTCAGACCTGCATAAATACTAGGCATATAGCCTTTAATAAATGGCATTCTGTTTTAAACCTTCAGATGTGGAGCCTGGTCTCATGTTTGAGGAGGGGAATTAGCTGGGTTGTGAGTTGTTGATCTCACATTCAGGGCATCATCCATCTGGTATTAACCCTTGGTATCCTGTTGGTACCGTAACAGGCACGTTCTGAGGCACGTGTCAGAGTTCACAGTGAATATGTATTCTGTATGCGTCTTGTGATTGGTTAAAGGTCCATAATAAATTACCAAAATTTTGATAGCTTTAAATTGTTTAGGTATTTTTTATAAATCTGTATATTTATATTGTAAAAACAAGCTGTTTTGATATAATTAATCTTAATTTAAACTTTGTAAAATAGTCCCTTGATGATGATTTTCAAAACGCCCCAGACATTTCCCATGTCTATTCAGCATAACCTTTCTGATAAGATACGGGAGTGCGCGTGCAATATCACGCTGTCAGGGTAAGAAGGGGGAATGGCGACTAGCAAAGGAAATGGTTTCCCTTAGCAACGTATATACCCGCTCTGCTAGCGAGCTGATGCAAGATGAAAAGAATACTAGATTGTATAACTGTTTAACCCTTATTTTAAGTTGATAATTCTATACTATCGAAGCTAATAACCATGTTTATATTACAGGCTGTATTATTATTTTTCATTGACATATACTGTATATATTATAGAATTATCAACTTAAAATGAGGGTTAAACAGTTATACGATCTAGTATTCTTTTCATCTTGCAACAGCACGCTAGCAGAGCTAGTGGGTCAGTCGCCATTCCCCTTCTTACCCTTGCACCGGTAGTCTTAAATTCCGATATCCTAGCTTTGTGAAGGAATAATCTAGATTATATTGAATAGACAGAGACAAGTATTTTGCATAACCTTTTCCTTTACATTATATGTATTCGTTAAAGTGCTGTATGAGCAGTAAAGGAAAAAAACATTACAGATAAAGAAAAACAATGAGAACATAGTTTGAATGGTCAGTTATAAAAAAAAAACAATTAGAACAGTCCAAATGACCATAAACAGTCTGACAATGTGCCAATCTTCCTCTTTGAACTTTGATGCGAATAAATAAACATCTGAGAAAAAAGAAACACAAGTCCTAGAATCATAAAACTGGAAAGAATCCTCCAACAGGAACGGGAAACAATTGATTGAAGAGAAGAATCTTCTCTCTGGAACCAGTAAAGTTGCTTGAAGAATCGGATGAATCTACTTGCAGGAAAGGATAAAATTCATGACAGGAATCGTATTCATCTTCAGAATCCTGGATTAGAACGATTTGGCACTAGAATAAATAAAAAATAATGAAAATATATAATATATCAAAATAAGGGAGGGAACAACAAACAAGAGGAGGGAAAATACTCTCTTTAATAAAATCTAGATTATTCCTTCACAAAGCTGGGATAATCAGAATTTTATTACAAGGACAGAGACTCCTATTTTGCTAGTTTAAAGCAAAAATAACATGAAATAAATACAATTAAACTAAATCATGAAACCAGCTGATGTGGAATAGAATGAATTGGTTTAAAATAAAATTGTCTAAAAGTTTTATCAGATGACCAATCTGCAGCATTTAAAATGTCTTGGAGCGAAACAGATTTACAAAATGCCTTTGAAGCAGAAGCTCCTCTAAGGGAATGAGGAGAAAAATCTTTATCCACACCAGCTGGAACCATGACCCACTTAACCCATCTACTAATAGTAGGAGAAGAAACTGGTAGATGAGGAACAGCGTAAGTAATTGATTGGAAGAAGGAAGCCTAAAGGGAAGGGTTCTTTTTTTTTTTTTTCCATATTCTTTTAAACAAAGAACTACACATGAATATTCAGGGAATTTCAGGGAAATGAGGATAAAAAATAGAAGTAAAAAAAGTCTTGGTTCTACGAGAAATAGAAAATACAACCCCTTGAGGGGAAAAAATCTTAGAATTAAAATCAATGGCTTTAACATCAGAAACCCTTTTGAAAGACAAAAGACATAGGTAGTTAGTTTTACGGTAAGTTGTTTTAAAGAAAGAAAATGATTATCTGGCCAATTTTTAAAAAGGGAAAAAAACAAATCGACATCCCAAAAAGATGAATACCTAGAAGAAGGACGTTTTAAACGAATGGATTTCATGAGTCTTCAAATGACCGACTTCTGACCTATTGGATTATTATTTAAAAGTTCATGACCCGCGGATATAGCTGATCTAGCTACGTTAATAGATTTTTTTTCTATATGCCAAACCAGCTTGATAAAGTGAAGAAAGATAATTAATAACTTCACTCAAAGAAGCTGAAATGGGATCCGAGTTCCTAAAATTGCACCAGCTAGACCATTTAACCCAGGAGGATAAGTAACATTTTTTGATTCCAGGAGCCCAGGAGTCTTGAAGGCGGAGTTTAGCCTCTTCCGAAAGACCGACGCCTGACCATGAACCCCTGAAACGATCCAGGCAACGAGTTCTAATTTGCCTAGAAGAATGAGATTGTGAAATTCTCCGTTGGGATCTGTAAGAAGATTTGGTTGAACTGGAAGCAAGATTGGAGGAAGGTAAGACATCTCTATAAGAAGAGGGTACCAGACAGAGTTGGCCAAAATGGAGTAATTATTAGAAGGGAGATCAAATGTCTCTTGACAAAAAGGAGAGTCCTGAGAATCATTGGAAAAGGAGGGAAAGCATAAGCTTCTTGAACTGGCTATTTTTGAAGAAAAGCATCCATGGCTAGAGCCTCCGGATCTGATCTCCAACTGAAATAAGGGAAGACCTGATGATTCAGATGAGATGCAAAAAGATCTACTACAAAAGGACCTCTTAGTTGTGCAATCTTCTGAAAAATTACAAGATTCATTTTCCAAAAGCTGTAATCAGTAAGGTATCTCGAACCCAAATCTGCAAATTGGTTGTTGAGACCAGGAATATATTCTGCTTGAACCGAGATATTTTGAGCAAGACAATAATGAATGAAAATACTTGTTAAATCTGATAAAGATTTTGAAGTCGTTCCTCCAAAATGATTGATATAACGGACTGCTGAAATGTACAAAGTGAAATAGAGATAGGATGATTGCATTTGACAAAACTTTTCACTGCAAACGCTCCTGCAGGAAGTTCTAAACAGTTGATATGAAGAGATTTCTCTGTCTGAGACCATTTCCCACCAGTGATAGAAGAACCACATCTTGCACCCCAACCAGAATTGCTTGCATCAGATTCTATTATTAAATCCGGAGTATTGCCGAAAATTGCTTTGCCATTCCAGGCTTATATGTTGAGAAGCCACCAATTCAGTTCTTCTGTTGCTTCTTCCGACAGGGAAATCATGTGTTGGTAAGAGAAACCTTTCCAAATATAATGAATCTTCAATCTCTGAAGAGCCCTGTAATGAAGAGGCGCAGGAAAAATAGCTTGGATAGATGAAGACAGGAGACCTATAATTTGAGCTAAAAGACAAATAGGGAAACTGTCTTTGGATAGAATATAAGAAATCTCTTTCTTTATTCTTTTTATCTTGTCTAGAGGTAAACTGAGAGTTGTTGTCAAGGTATCTATGTTGAAACCCAAGAAAGTCAGAATCTGAGATGGAATAAGAGAAGACTAATTGAAATTTTTATAATGAAACCTAGAGATTGAAGGAGATGAATAGAAATATTCAAATGTTCCTTGAGAATTGATGGAGATTTATGAATAATTAGAATATCGTCCAGATAAATAATAAGACAAATTCCTCTTTTGCGAGGCCAAGCAACAACAGGCCTGAGAATCTTCGTAAATGCCCAAGGAGCAGGTGAAAGACCAAAAGGAAGGCAAGTGAACTGCCAAAGGTTGTTTTTCCAGAAAAATCTTAAATATTTCCGAAAATCTAAATGAATAGGGACTTCAAGATAAGCATCTTTCAAATGTAATCTGACTAACCAATCTTTGTTGTAAAGGCAATCCCTTAAAAGATGAATGCCTTCCATCTTGAAATGATTGTAAACTAGAAAATGATTCAGATATATTAGATTTATTACTGGAAGGAAAGAACCTTCTTTCTTTTTCACTAGAAACATGTTGCTTATGAAAGGACGGTGAATAAAGTTTAGAGAAAGGCCAGAAACCACTTGTAAAACCCAAGGATCTGCTGTAATTTTTTGCCACTCTGAAATAAATAGAGCTAGTCTGCCCCCGATTCTTTGATGGGAAAAATTTGTGAAAGAAGAGGTGAGAAAACTTACTCTGGAAGGGTCTTCTAGATTATCTGTTTCGATATGATCTGAAATTTCTGGATGGTTGATATCTTGATAATGAGGAATTTTGGGGAACAAAGTTTTGGAAATGAGACCTTGAATTGGAGAGGAAGCGGCTGGAAAAGCGGTCTCTTCCTTTCTCAGCCCTTCCAAAAATTCTCTGAGGCTGTTGGAACTGGTTTAACTGGTATTTTTGGTGTTGGATTTAATTTTATTTAAGGAGTTAAAAGTGCTAACATATGAGCTTAATTCTTTAAGACCAGAGTCTCCAACATTCATTTTCTTAGACTTTTTTGCTTTAGGAGAATTTTGAGAGGATGAAGAACTTTCCTCAGAAAAAATATTCTTAAATTGCCAAGCAGAATTAGAAGCCTCGTCAGTCATCATTATCCAAATGTTCTTCATATTGCAAAGCAGAAATATAAGACTCTGTAGATGAAGAGTCAGACTCTAAAACTTTAGTTTTAGAAATATTTAAATTACTATTACCCATGTCATCTTTATCTGAAGAAATTACTTTTCTGCACGTAGGAGCAGAGTAGGAAATGTCTGATTAATTTCTTTTTAGCAGATTAGGAAATGTCTGATCTATGCAGACGTGACAATTTCTTTTTAGCAGAGTAGGAAATGTCTGATCTATGCAGACGTGACAATTTCTTTTTAGCAGAGTAGGAAATGTCTGATCTATGCAGACGTGACAATTTCTTTTTAGCAGAGTAGGAAATGTCTGATCTATGCAGACGTGACAATTTCTTTTTAGCAGATTAGGAAATGTCTGATCTATGCAGACGTGACAATTTCTTTTTAGCAGAGTAGGAAATGTCTGATCTATGCAGACGTGACAATTTCTTTTTAGCAGAGTAGGAAATGTCTGATCTATGCAGACGTGACAATTTCTTTTTAGCAGAGTAGGAAATGTCTGATCTATGCAGACGTGACAATTTCTTTTTAGCAGAGTAGGAAATGTCTGATCTATGCAGACGTGACAATTTCTTTTTAGCAGAGTAGGAAATGTCTGATCTATGCAGACGTGACAATTTCTTTTTAGCAGAGTAGGAAATGTCTGATCTATGCAGACGTGACAATTTCTTTTTAGCAGAGTAGGAAATGTCTGATCTATGCAGACGTGACAATTTCTTTTTAGCAGAGTAGGAAATGTCTGATCTATGCAGACGTGACAATTTCTTTTTAGCAGAGTAGGAAATGTCTGATCTATGCAGACGTGACAATTTCTTTTTAGCAGAGTAGGAAATGTCTGATCTATGCAGACGTGACAATTTCTTTTTAGGCTTAAAGCCAGAGACATATTTATTATCTTTATTTATAATATACTTTCTTTTGCAAGAAGCCTTCCTGGGAAGACAAGTCTGAGTATTATTAGCTTGGTCAGAAAGGGATTGATTATGTTGTGACATTTCATCGCTAAGAGCCTGAAGAGAAGAATCAATCATACTCTGAATATATTAGCCTTAGAGCACTGAGATTTATTTTCCTCAGACATCTTTAAATAAATTAAATAAAAGATGCTTAAAGAATAAATTAAACTAATAAACAATAATGTAGGAATATAATAAACAATATAATATATATATGAATAAAGAATATGTTTTATAAATTGTCTGATAAAACACTAACACCAAAAAACAACTCCATTTCCAACAGCCAGCAGAGTAAAAAATAAATGTTTAATACAAACCTATGCAGAAGAAAGCATCAAATTGCAAATGCAGCAGAAAAAACCATGTAACCAATAGCAACTGTGATGGACTACTGAGAGACTGACAGAGCTGCAGGATTTGAAAGAAGGCGGGAAAAGGGCGGGAAATGATGTCACAGCAAGACGGGGCGGGACAAAGAAGGAAGAAGAGAAACTAAGATGGCTACTGCAATAGAAGTGTGCAGGGACAACGGAGAGGCTAGAATATGGTAAGAAAGAACATAGGAAACACTCTAAAAACGCCTGAAATAGAAAACAGATAGGTAGGGACACAAAATAAAGTAGCCAACGAAAATAAAACAGAAAATAAGAGAGAAAAACGAATAGATAAACTAATGAAAACATTTAACAGGCAAATAATAAGCAATAAAATAAAATTAAAATGACATACAGTAGAATAAAATGAAAGTAATAAAAATAATAAAACATTTTTAATATTATAAAACAGAAATGAAGCACTGAATACTTAACTTGTCTCTCTGAGCAGCAAAGAGAAAAGAGGAAGATTGGCTCACTGTCAGACTGTTTATGGTCATTTGGACTGTTCTCATTGGTTTATTTTATAACTGACCATTCAAACCATGTTCTCATTGGTTTATTTTATAACTGACCATTCAAACCATGTTCTCATTGGTTTATTTTATAACTGACCATTCAAACCATGTTCTCATTGGTTTATTTTATAACTGACCATTCAAACCATTATCTCATTAGTTTATTTTATAACTGACCATTCAAACTATGTTCTCATTGGTTTATTTTATAACTGACCATTCAAACCATGTTCTCATTGGTTTATTTTATAACTAACCATTCAAACCATGTTCTCATTGGTTTATTTTATAACTGACCATTCAAACCATGTTCTCATTGGTTTATTTTATAACTGACCATTCAAACCATGTTCTCATTGGTTTATTTTATAACTGACCATTCAAACCATGATCTCATTGGTTTATTTTATAACTGACCATTCAAACCATGATCTCATTGGTTTATTTTATAACTGACCATTCAAACTATGTTCTCATTGGTTTATTTTATAACTGACCATTCAAACCATGTTCTCATTGGTTTATTTTATAACTAACCATTCAAACCATGTTCTCATTGGTTTATTTTATAACTAACCATTCAAACCATGTTCTCATTGGTTTATTTTATAACTGACAATTCAAACCATGTTCTCATTGGTTTATTTTATAACTGACCATTCAAACCATGTTCTCATTGGTTTATTTTATAACTGACCATTCAAACCATGATCTCATTGGTTTATTTTATAACTGACCATTCAAACCATGTTCTCATGTTAACTAATGGTAAATAACATATACTCATACGGGCTGTCAGTGGTTAATCCTATATAATAGTTGTGGCTGATGGAATGGAGTAAAATCATAACTTACTATATGTTTTGCATGTGGCAACTAACATTTGTGTTAACATACCCATTCAGGCTCCACAAAAAAGTCTAATACTCTGCAATACCTTTAATTTAGTGGTGTTGGATGAATTTCTGGCACTATACATTCCATCAGCCACAACTATTATATAGGATTAACCACTGACAGCCCGTATGAGTATATGTTATTTACCATTAGTTAATTTAGTACGCCTTTATATAGGGGAGCATTTTTGATTGAGTGTTAACTATATATTATTTATTGTTACAAATCCATGGATATGCAAAGTACCGTGATGAGATAGGAGTTACTGTGGCCGAATTACAACAGCCAATTCATAAATATTGATCGGAAAACCAAATGAATAATTTTTTATCTGTATATTTTAGCAGACTTCACTAAAGGATATTTGAGGATATAACACCTTTGACATTAGCTTGAATATATATGTAGTATTTTCCTGATAATCTACACATATATAATAACCCTATATTTGGTATCAATACTGATGGGAGATAAACTGCCGTATGTCTTTATTTCAGTTTCGTTACCATCAGAACAATAGATGTAACCGTATACCAGTATTAATACTCTGATTTATATTCAGATTCCCCCCCCCTTCCCGTTATTCGTCAAATACTAACGAAATATTGATGACGAAACTTGAAGTAAAGTTATGATAACTGATCGCTATGACAACATGGTGACAAATGTATATAAATGATTTAAATAGTATCTGCCTAACATATATCTCTTTTACTAAACAAGTAATATCCGCTTATGCTGATGTATAGTTGCGTGA
The DNA here is from genome assembly GCF_027579735.1 of Bombina bombina. Taxonomy (NCBI): domain Eukaryota; kingdom Metazoa; phylum Chordata; class Amphibia; order Anura; family Bombinatoridae; genus Bombina; species Bombina bombina. Next base: position 3,481,115 of record NC_069509.1, on the reverse strand, counting down.
AGAATCACGCCCATCTGCATCAGAATGACAAGTCATGTGACATACGTCTACCAAATGGGGTAGATGATTAGTGATTGGTCAGCCGTTAGTGGGTGTGCACAATTACTCACCCGTGATTGGCTCCGACCGATATTTAACCGCTCAAGTTGAGGCAGGACGGGTTAGCCTTTGAGAAAGCCACGGAGGTGGCGAAATGCGCATCAGGCGCTCCTTTTGAATGCTGACAGTTTAATATAGCGTGTGTGTGTATAATTGTTAATATTTGACTGTACTGTTGAAACGTTTACCATGAAGTATTCCTTTTAGGATAACTAGCCAATTTCTGGGCTCCTTTAATTGTCTTTTCAGTACCATTTGTCATAACTTTACATATAGTATGGGATTCTGACAAGGTATAGTACCGCTCCAGCATTGCACTAGCTAGATAATTTGTGTGAGGTCAATCCTCTTTTTAGATTAGTTCATTGTGCAATCCGCGAGCATATTGTGGTACATCCTTACCAGACTCACCCACCACACACACCCTTCTTGTGGGTATAATTGTTCTATAGCAACATATACATGTTAACGGTTTTATATCACAGAACCTACACCTATTCTCTGTGAATTGGGCTTTATTCTGACTCATTACACAGGTCTAGATAGTGATAGATTCACAAGTTCAATCCTATCTTGTAATTGCATACAGAGTATGTGACTTGAATAGAAGCTAACCACGGCTGAGCACTGCACTCAGCATTGTATTTGGTGGAAGTGTAACTTCCTTTTCTTATTGAATTAGTTTTGTTGCTATTGCTAAGCACTTTATAGTGCTTTTTGATTGTGAATCACCCACTTGACATACTCTGTATGGCCAATATTTGGCACTGCAGCATTCATTTCTTTTTTAATTGATTTTAATATACACAACACTGTGTGAATGTTTATCACCACTATTTAACATTATGTTTTACTTGAACATTATTAAAAGTTATGTTTTATTTATAATAACCAGTCCTGCACATCAACTCACATTATGAATTAATCTTAATAGTTAACTTCGAGTGCTCTGGTATATCCATTTCTTCTTCCTACATTTCTCTATGTTTATAGAGGCTATTGAGCACCCCCCACCTTCATTATTTTGATTAAGGAAATACTATTTTCCACCCAAAGTATAGGGTTTAATTGTGTTGGGGAAATTATAAGTGTATAAAAAATACAGCAATATTCTCTCCCTAAATTTCTTAAACTGTATATGATTACTAACCTGCAGATCTGTTTTCTGCAGACTAGGGCTGCAACTAACGATAATTTTCATAATCGATTAATCGACCAATTTATTTTTTTCGATTAATCGACTTATCAGATAAAAAAAGAATCAATAATTGTTTCCTACATTTTAAATAATCCACATACTGAGTGTTACAAATATAAACTTCAGACTAAAACTTTACATTAACACAACTGTTTGTCCAATTTTTAAGCAGCAGAACAGTGTTTTTTAATTAAAGTGAAGGTAAACTTTGATGAATGAAAGCCCGTTTTTTAAAAATACTATTAAAAACAGGGGCACTTTCATTCATCAAAGTTTACAAAGCAGCTGTTTGGTAAAAAACTTAGCTTTTTTTCTTTTCACAGCCAGAGCAGCTTCCCCCTCCCGGAAATCTTCTCTTCACACGTCATCAATGACTAATCCGGCTTCCTCCAATCACAGCATGGCCTCAGGCAATGGCTACCCTAGGGGGAAAGCCGTGATTGGAGGAAGCCGGATTAGTCATTGATGACGTGTGAAGAGAGGATTTCCAGGAGGGGGAAGCTGGTCTGGCTGTGAAAAGAAAAAAAGGTACGTTTTTAACCAATATTGATTGGAAGGCGGGACCCCTCCGGAGACCAACTTCCCTGGGCCTTCAGGTGACCCCAGACCACTCCCCAGCCCAGGAGACTGACATCCGTAGTCACAATCTGCCAAGATGGTCTCAAAAATCACGTGCCATGAGACAGGTGGTCCTAACAAAGCCACCAGGGGAGAGAGTCTCTCGTAAGGCTCTCCAGGACGATCCGTTGGCATAGGTCTGAGTGGTCACCATTCCATTGCCTTAGCATACATAGTTGTAGAGGTCGCAGTTGGAAGTAGGCAAAAGGAATAATATCCATGGAAGCCACCATAAGACCAATGAACTCCATGCATTGAGCCACAGAGGGAACTGCAGTGGACTATAGAGAGACAGGCAGAGAGGAGCTTTGCCCGTTTTTGATCCGTCAGAAAGATTTTCATGGAAATCGAATAGATGATCGTTACCAAAAAATAAACTCTGGTGTTGGGGACCAGGGAACCCTTGTTCAGATTTATCTTCCATCCATGTGTCCGAAGGAGACACAGAAGAGTCCTGAACATTGTAACCCCAAGCTGCTTGAAAAAAGGATAGTCTGCCCCCTAAGCGATCCGATCCCGGATCGGGGGCCCTCCCTTCATGCAGACTTATTATCAGAGGCGTGCTTCTTGGACTGCTTGGGCTTGTTCCAAGATTGACTGGGCTTACAGGTACACTTGGGCTGATCTGACTTTGAAGAGGTCTGAGGCCACTGACCCTTGTCTGAGCGAAAGGGATGAAAATTAGAAGACTGGCGACCCTTGGATCTAACTTTTTTATTCTGAGGAAGGAAAGCTCCCTTTCCTCCGGTCACCATGGAGATAATGGAATCCAAACCGGGACCAAACAATGTCTTTCCCTTAAAGGCTAAGGAAAGAAGTCTAGACTTAGATACCATGTCCGCTGACCAGGACTTTAACCAAAGGGCTCTATGCGAAAGAACCGCAAAACACAAAGACTTAGCATTCAGTCGAATGATCTGTATGTTGGCATCACAAATGAAGGAATTAACTATTTTAAGAGTCATAATCCGATCCTGGATATCTTCTAACGGAGTCTCAACTAGTACCAACTCTGATAAAGAGTCTCACCAATAAGTGGCGGCTCCAGCGACCGCTGCAATGGCCGCAGCCTGTTGAAACAGGAGCCCCATCTGGGGAAACATTCTCCTTAAGTACTCCTCCATATTTCTATCCATGGGGTCCCTGAAGGAGGTACTATCCTCAAGAGGAATAGTAGTATGTTTAGCGAGAGTGGAAATGGCTCCATCCACTCTAGGGATAGAACTCCACAATTCCAGGTGAGAGTCAGGAACTGAAAACATTTTCTTAAAAGTATTAGAAGGGAAGAAATGAACCCTAGGTCTCTCCCATTCCTTCACAATAATTTCCGCCATGCAAGCAGGGATGGGAAATGTCTCAGGGGCTTTCCTAACTTCATAAACCCTGTCCAATTTAGGAATCTTAGGCTCCTCAGATGGCATAGGTTCAAGAACATTTCAAAGTCGATAAGACCTCTTTTAGTAAAAATTGGGGATGTTCAAGCTTAAACCTGAAACTAACCTCCTCAGGTTCCACTGGATTTTCTACAGAAGTCTCAAACTGTGAATTTGCACCTCATTCAGAGGGAACGCGTTTGATTTTCCTCTTTCTCTTACCCAAGATAGGCCAGGCATTCAGTGCTGCAGAAACAGCTGATAGGAGCTGAGCTGCAAAGTCTACTGGTAGATAAACGCACCCCGTAGGAGCCTGAGTTGAGCCGCAGGGCACTGCTTGTGTCAAATTAGGGGAAGGGGACTGAGGAAAAAGGTGTATCATGTCAAGGACAACAGAGTCCTGAGAGGTGGAGGGCACTGAGGGGTTAACTTTATCAGCCCTGAGTGCAGACTTAGACCCCTTCTTAGATTTTAGTATAGAACTTAGGCAATTTGAACAAAGTTGCGCAGGGTGGCAAGCTCTGGCCTCATCACAATAAAGACACTAGTCTGCACGAATTAATGGAGAATAGTGATCTCTTCCAATTCCTCATTTATATTACTAGAGGATTTACAAGAGTAATGAAAAGGATCTGATTTAATCCCTTATCCTATCTTATGCGTGGCACCTCTATACTAAAAAGCCAAAGCTGGGGCACTTGCCACCTCCTATAGCAGGCAGAAGCAGAATAACCGCTGCATAGAGACTAAGGCTCCACTTGTCAGCAGAACCGACAAACAGGAAGCTGCTTAGAGCGGCTGGACAAGAACTTATTTAGCAAGGCAGTGGTCGTCTTGGAGGTGTGTTTGGGGTCGTTATCATGTTGGAATATTGCCCTGTGGCCCAGTCTCTGAAGGGAGGGGATCATGCTCTGCTTCAGTATGTCACAGTACATGGTGGCATTCATGGTTCCCTAATTGAACTGTAGCTCCCCAGTGCCGGCAGCACTCATTCAGGCCCAGACCATGACACTCCCACCACCATGCTTGACTGTAGGCAAGACACACTTGTCTTTGTACTCCTCACCTGGTTGCCGCCACACACGCTTGACACCATCTGAACCAAATAAGTTTATCTTGGTCTCATCGGACCACAGGTCATGGTTTGAGTAATCCATGTCCTTAGTCTGTTTGTCTTCAGCAAACTGTGGGCTTTCTTGTGCATCTTCTTTAGAAGAGGCTTCCTTCTGGGATGACAGCCATGCAGACTAATTTGATGCAGTGTGCGGCGTATGGTCTGAGCACTGACAGGCTGACCCCCCACCCGTTCAACCTCTGCAGCAATGCTGGCAGCACTCATATGTCTATTTCCCAAAGACAACCTCTGGATATGACGCTGAACATGTGCACTCAACTTCTTGGGTCGACTTTGGCGAGGCCTGTTCTAATCTGAACCTGTCCTGTGACACCGCTGTATGGTCTTGCCCACCGTGCTGCAGCTCAGTTTCAGGGTCTTGGCAATCTTCTTATAGCCTAGGCCATCTTTATGTAGAGCAACAATTCTTTTTTTCAGATCCTCAGAGTTCTTTGCCATGAGGCCATGTGAACTTCCAGTGTCCAGTATAAAATAGTGTGAAAGCGATAACATTAAACTTTACACACCTGCTCCCCATTCACACCTGAGACCTTGTAACACAAGTCACATGACACTGCGGAGGGTAAATGGCTACTTGGGCCCAATTTGGACATTTCCATTTATGGGTGTACTCACTTTTGTTGCCAACGGTTTAGACATTAACGGCTGTGTGTTGTTATTTTGAGGAGACCGCAAATTTACACTGTTATACAGGCTGTACACTCACTATTTTACATTGTAGCAAAGTGTCATTTCTTCAGTATTGTCACATGAAAAAATATAATAAAATATTTACACTGTTATACAGGCTGTACACTCACTATTTTACATTGTAGCAAAGCGTAATTTCTTCAGTATTGTCACATGAAAAGATATAATAAAATATTTACAAAAATGTAAGGGGTGTATTCACTTTTGTGAGATACTGTGTGTGTATATATATATATATATATATATATGTGTGTGTGTGTGTATGTATATATATATATATATATATATATATATATATATATACAGTATATAGTATATAATGTGTGTGTATATGTGTATGTATATGTGTGTGTGTATATATATATATATATATATATATATATATATATGTGTGTATATATATATATATATATATATATATATATATATACACACATACATTAAAGCCCTTTCCAGTAATAAACCTAGTCATATTCCAAATAAGGGTATGTCAGAGAGTATGTGTGGGCTCGTGCCAACTAACCCCTAAAGCCTGGGGATAGTGGTACCTAGCAACCACCAAGGAGGTAACAGAGGTTGAAATAAAGAGGCCCCCCATGCGCCTACCAGAGAAGGCAAGGGATAAAAAGGGCTGTGGAGAAATGCTGCTTAGTCCACAAGAGAAAAAAGTTACTTGCACACAGATACATTTAATTTAATACAACACATTAAAAGTCATGGATCCATGCTAAATTAAAATATGTATAAAAACATACAATGATGTGTGTGGGTATAAAATATGTATAAAACATACGATGTGTGTGGGTATAAAATATGTATAAAAACATACAATGATGTGTGTGGGTATAAAATATGTATAAAACATACGATGTGTGTGGGTATAAAATATGTATTAAAAACATACAATGATGTGTGTGGGTATAAAATATGTATAAAAACATACAATAATGTGTGTGGGTATAAAATATGTATAAAAACATACAATGATGTGTGTGGGTATAAAATATGTATTAAAAACATACAATGATGTGTGTGGGTATAAAATATGTATAAAAACATACAATAATGTGTGTGGGTATAAAATATGTATAAAAACATACAATGATGTGTGTGGGTATAAAAACATACAATGATGTGTGTGGGTATAAAATATGTATAAAAACATACAATGATGTGTGTGGGTATAAAATATGTATAAAAACATACAATGATGTGTGTGGGTATAAAATATGTATAAAAACATACAATGATGTGTGTGGGTATAAAATATGTATAAAAACATACAATGATGTGTGTGGGTATAAAATATGTATAAAAACATACAATGATGTGTGTGGGTATAAAATATGTATAAAAACATACAATGATGTGTGTGGGTATAAAATATGTATAAAATTAAAGAATGCAAATTTGACAGACTTCAATATAAAAACAATAACAGATAATAAACCGTGAAATCTAGAACAAAATATGCCTGTTGGATGTCCTTGTGAACATAAAACGTAACTCAGTCCGTCCGTTAAGACTAAAAAATATATAAAAATAGAAAATATGTGGATCCATGGAAAAAATAAAAAAAAAATTGGAAAAAATATTGGAAAAATGATAAAAGATGTTGTAACAAAAATGTTAAAAATGTGGAAAAAATAATAAAAAAATAAATAAATAATGATAAAGTCCTTGGTGCGTATACAAAGGGTGTAAAGTCCTATGGATATAGACTCTTCAATGAAGAATGTGCAGAAACAGGTGTACAATAATCCAATAAAAAAGATAGGTGTACAGCAATCCAGTAAAATAAAATAAAATAAAAGCGTGCTACGCTTTTATTTTATTTTACTGGATTGCTGTACACCTATCTTTTTTCTGCACATTCTTCATTGAAGAGTCTATACCCATAGGACTTCACACCCTTTGTATACGCACCAAGGACTTTATCATTATTTATTTAATTTTTTATTATTTATTTTATTATTTTTTCCAATTTTTTTTTTTTTTTTCCACGGATCCACATATTTTCTATTTTTATATATTTTTTAGTCTTAACGGACGGACTGAGTTACGTTTTATGTTCACAAGGACATCCAACAGGCATATTTAGTTGCCGTTGTTCTAGATTTCACGGTTTATTATCTGTTATTGTTTTTATATTGAAGTCTGTCAAATTTGCATTCTTTAATTTTATTTGGAATTTATACCCACACACATCATTGTATGTTTTTATACATATTTTATACCCACACACATCATTGTATGTTTTTATACATAATTTATACCCACACACATCATTGTATGTTTTTATACATATTTTATACCCACACACATCATTGTATGTTTTATACATATTTTATACCCACACACATCATTGTAGGTTTTTATACATAATTTATACCCACACACATCATTGTATGTTTTTATACATATTTTATACCCACACACATCATTGTATGTTTTTATACATAATTTATACCCACACACATCATTGTATGTTTTTATACATATTTTATACCCACACACATCATTGTATGTTTTTATACATAATTTATACCCACACACATCATTGTATGTTTTTATACATATTTTATACCCACACACATCATTGTATGTTTTTATACATATTTTATACCCACACACATCATTGTATGTTTTTATACATATTTTATACCCACACACATCATTGTATGTTTTTATACATATTTTATACCCACACATCATTGTATGTTTTTATACATATTTTATACCCACACACATCATTGTATGTTTTTATACATATTTTATACCCACACACATCATTGTATGTTTTTATACATATTTTATACCCACACACATCATTGTATGTTTTTATACATATTTTATACCCACACACATCATTGTATGTTTTTATACATATTTTATACACACACATCATTGTATGTTTTTATACATATTTTATACCCACACACATCATTGTATGTTTTTATACATATTTTATACACACACATCATTGTATGTTTTTATACATATTTTATACCCACACACATCATTGTATGTTTTTATACATATTTTATACCCACACACATCATTGTATGTTTTTATACCCACACACACCATTGTATGTTTTTATACATATTTTATACCCACACACATCATTGTATGTTTTTATACATATTTTATACACACACATCATTGTATGTTTTTATACATATTTTATACCCACACACATCATTGTATGTTTTTATACATATTTTATACCCACACACATCATTGTATGTTTTTATACATATTTTATACCCACACACATCATTGTATGTTTTTATACATATTTTATACCCACA
>NC_069509.1:3335188-3467688 GCF_027579735.1 Bombina bombina | reverse complement strand
GGAGATTATCGCTGACATTACAGGAGGTAAAGGCCATGCCCTGCCTCAGGACAAAGCCAAACCTAGGGCTAGACAGTCTAATTTTCGTTCCTTTCGTAATTTCAAAGCAGGAACAGCATCAACCTCCTCTGCACCAAAACAGGAAGGAGCTGTTGCTCGCTACAGACAAGGCTGGAAACCTAACCAGTCCTGGAACAAGGGCAAGCAGGCCAGGAAACCTGCTGCTGCCCCTAAGACAGCATGAATCGAGGGCCCCCGATCCGGGACCGGATCTAGTAGGGGGCAGACTTTCTCTCTTCGCCCAGGCTTGGGCAAGAGATGTTCAGGATCCCTGGGCGTTAGAGATCATATCTCAGGGATACCTTCTGGACTTCAAATCCTCTCCCCCAAGAGGGAGATTTCATCTGTCAAGGTTATCAACAAACCAAATAAAGAAAGAAGCGTTCCTACGCTGCGTACAAGATCTTTTATTAATGGGAGTGATCCATCCAGTTCCGCGGTCGGAACAAGGACAAGGGTTTTACTCAAATCTGTTTGTAGTTCCAAAAAAAGAGGGAACTTTCAGGCCAATCTTGGATTTAAAGATCCTAAACAAATTCCTAAGAGTTCCATCGTTCAAGATGGAAACGATTCGAACAATTTTGCCCATGATCCAAGAGGGTCAGTACATGACCACAGTGGATTTAAAGGATGCTTACCTTCACATACCGATTCACAGAAATCATTACCGGTATCTAAGGTTTGCCTTTCTAGACAGGCATTACCAGTTTGTAGCTCTTCCATTCGGACTGGCTACGGCTCCAAGAATCTTCACAAAGGTTCTGGGTACTCTTCTGGCGGTACTAAGACCGCGAGGAATTTCGGTAGCTCCGTACCTAGACGACATTCTGATACAAGCTTCAAGCTTTCAAACTGCCAAGTCTCATACAGAGTTAGTACTGGCATTTCTAAGGTCGCATGGATGGAAGGTGAACGAAAAGAAGAGTTCTCTCTTTCCACTCACAAGAGTTCCCTTCTTGGGGACTCTGATAGATTCTGTAGAAATGAAGATTTACCTGACAGAAGACAGGTTAACAAAGCTTCAAAATGCATGCCGTGTCCTTCATTCCATTCAACACCCGTCGGTAGCTCAATGCATGGAGGTGATCGGCTTAATGGTAGCGGCAATGGACGTAGTACCTTTTGCACGCCTACATCTCAGACCGCTGCAATTGTGCATGCTAAGTCAGTGGAATGGGGATTACTCAGATTTGTCCCCCACTCTGAATCTGAATCAAGAGACCAGAAATTCTCTTCTATGGTGGCTTTATCGGCCACACCTGTCCAGGGGGATGCCATTCAGCAGGCCGGACTGGACAATTGTAACAACAGACGCCAGCCTACTAGGTTGGGGCGCTGTCTGGAATTCTCTGAAGGCTCAGGGACTATGGAATCAGGAGGAGAGTCTCCTTCCAATAAACATTCTGGAATTGAGAGCAGTTCTCAATGCCCTTCTGGCTTGGCCCCAGTTAACAACTCAGGGGTTCATCAGGTTTCAGTCGGACAACATCACGACTGTAGCTTACATCAACCATCAGGGAGGGACAAGAAGCTCCCTAGCAATGATGGAAGTATCAAAGATAATTCGCTGGGCAGAGTCTCACTCTTGCCACCTGTCTGCAATCCACATCCCGGGAGTGGAGAACTGGGAGGCGGATTTCTTAAGTCGTCAGACTTTTCATCCGGGGGAGTGGGAACTTCATCCGGAGGTCTTTGCCCAGATACTTCGACGTTGGGGCAAACCAGAGATAGATCTCATGGCGTCTCGTCAGAACGCCAAGCTTCCTCGCTACGGGTCCAGATCCAGGGATCCGGGAGCGGTTCTGATAGATGCTTTGACAGCACCTTGGACCTTCGGGATGGCTTATGTGTTTCCACCCTTCCCGATGCTTCCTCGATTGATTGCCAGAATCAAACAGGAGAGAGCATCAGTGATTCTAATAGCACCTGCATGGCCACGCAGGACTTGGTATGCAGATCTAGTGGACATGTCATCCTGTCCGCCTTGGTCTCTACCTCTGAAACAGGACCTTCTGATCCAGGGTCCATTCAAACATCAAAATCTAACTTCTCTGAAGCTGACTGCTTGGAAATTGAACGCTTGATTTTATCAAAACGTGGGTTTTCTGAGCCAGTTATTGATACCTTAATACAGGCTAGGAAGCCTGTTACCAGAAGGATTTACCATAAAATATGGCGTAAATACTTATATTGGTGCGAATCCAAGAGTTACTCATGGAGTAAGGTTAGGATTCCAAGGATATTGTCTTTTCTACAAGAATGTTTAGAAAAGGGGTTATCCGCTAGTTCTTTAAAGGGACAGATTTCAGCTCTGTCCATTCTTTTACACAAACGTCTGTCAGAAGTTCCGGACGTTCAAGCTTTTTGTCAGGCTTTAGCTAGGATCAAGCCTGTGTTTAAAACTGTTGCTCCGCCATGGAGTTTGAACTTAGTTCTTAATGTTTTACAGGGTGTTCCGTTTGAACCCCTTCATTCCATTGATATCAAGTTGTTATCTTGGAAAGTTCTGTTTTTAATGGCTATTTCCTCGGCTCGAAGAGTCTCTGAGTTATCTGCCTTACATTGTGATTCTCCTTATCTGATTTTTCATTCAGACAAGGTAGTTCTGCGTACTAAACCTGGGTTCCTACCTAAGGTGGTCACTAACAGGAATATCAATCAAGAGATTGTTGTTCCATCCTTGTGTCCTAATCCTTCCTTGAAGAAGGAACGTCTGCTACACAATCTAGATGTAGTCCGTGCCCTGAAATTTTATCTACAGGCAACTAAGGAGTTTCGTCAAACGTCTTCCCTGTTTGTCGTTTATTCTGGCCAGAGGAGAGGTCAAAAAGCTTCGGCTACCTCTCTCTCTTTTTGGCTTCGTAGCATAATACGATTAGCCTATGAGACTGCTGGACAGCAGCCTCCTGAAAGAATTACAGCTCATTCTACTAGAGCTGTGGCTTCCACTTGGGCCTTTAAGAATGAGGCTTCTGTTGAACAGATTTGCAAGGCTGCAACTTGGTCTTCTCTTCATACTTTTTCCAAATTTTACAAATTTGACACTTTTGCTTCTTCGGAGGCTGTTTTTGGGAGAAAGGTTCTTCAGGCAGTGGTTCCCTCCGTATAAAGAGCCTGCCTGTCCCTCCCGTCATCCGTGTACTTTTGCTTTGGTATTGGTATCCCAGAAGTAATGATGACCCGTGGACTGACCACACTTAACAGGAGAAAACAAAATTTATGCTTACCTGATAAATTCATTTCTCCTGTAGTGTGGTCAGTCCACGGCCCGCCCTGTTTTTTATGGCAGGCTAAAAATTTTTTTTTTTTTGGATTATACTCCAGTCACCACTACACCCTTGGGCTTCTCCTTTCTCGTTGGTCCTTTGGTCGAATGACTGGAGGTGACGTAGAGGGGAGGAGCTATATAGCAGCTCTGCTGGGTGAATCCTCTTGCACTTCCTGTAGGGGAGGAGATAATATCCCAGAAGTAATGATGACCCGTGGACTGACCACACTACAGGAGAAATGAATTTATCAGGTAAGCATAAATTTTGTTTTTTACCAGTGAAACCAATAAAACATCTCAACATTCACAAATATACATTTCTGACATTCAAAAACAAAACAAAAACAAATCAGTGACCAATATAGCCACCTTTCTTTGCAAGGACACTCAAAAGCCTGCCATCTATGGATTCTGTGAGTGTTTTGATCTGTTCACCATCAACATTGTGTGCAGCAGCAACCACAGCCTCCCAGACACTGTTCAGAGAGGTGTACTGTTTTCCCTCCTTGTAAATCTCACATTTGATGATGGACCACAGGTTCTCAATGGGGTTCAGATCAGGTGAACAAGGAGGCCATGTCATTAGATTTTCTTCTTTTATACCCTTTCTTGCCAGCCACGCTGTGGAGTACTTGGACGCGTGTGATGGAGCATTGTCCTGCATGAAAATCATGTTTTTCTTGAAGGATGCAGACTTCTTCCTGTACCACTGCTTGAAGATGGTGTCTTCCAGAAACTGGCAGTAGGACTGGGAGTTGAGCTTGACTCCATCCTCAACCCGAAAAGGCCCCACAAGCTCATCTTTGATGATACCAGCCCAAACCAGTACTCCACCTCCACCTTGCTGGCGTCTGAGTCGGACTGGAGCTCTCTGCCCTTTACCAATCCAGCCACGGGCCCATCCATCTGGCCCATCAAGACTCACTCTCATTTCATCAGTCCATAAAACCTTAGAAAAATCAGTCTTGAGATATTTCTTGGCCCAGTCTTGACGTTTCAGCTTGTGTGTCTTGTTCAGTGGTGGTCGTCTTTCAGCCTTTCTTACCTTGGCCATGTCTCTGAGTATTGCACACCTTGAGCTTTTGGGCACTCCAGTGATGTTGCAGCTTTGAAATATGGCCAAACTGGTGGCAAGTGGCATCTTGGCAGCTACACGCTTGACTTTTCTCAGTTCATGGGCAGTTATTTTGCGCCTTGGTTTTTCCACACGCTTCTTGCGACCCTGTTGACTATTTTGAATGAAACGCTTGATTGTTCGATGATCACGCTTCAGAAGCTTTGCAATTTTAAGAGTGCTGCATCCCTCTGCAAGATATCTCACTATTTTTGACTTTTCTGAGCCTGTCAAGTCCTTCTTTTGACCCATTTTGCCAAAGGAAAGGAAGTTGCCTAATAATTATGCACACCTGATATAGGGTGTTGATGTCATTAGACCACACCCCTTCTCATTACAGAGATGCACATCACCTAATATGCTTAATTGGTAGTAGGCTTTTGAGCCTATACAGCTTGGAGTAAGACAACATGCATAAAGAGGATGATGTGGTCAAAATACTCATTTGCCTAATAATTCTGCACTCCCTATATATATATATATATATATATATATATATATATATATATATATATATATATATATATATATGTAATTTATACACTTTTGAGCCCTTGCCAGATATATATATATACACATATAAGTATGGATGCCCTTGCCTGCCTTCTGTAGTTGTATATGCACTCGCCCTTGCCTGCCTCCAATAGCTTTATACGGATGCGCTCATACCTGCTTCCTGTAGCTTTATACGGGGGCGCGCCCTTGTCTGCCTTCTGTATATGGGCGCTCCCTTGCCTGCCTCCTGTAGCTGTATATGGGCGTGCCCTTGTCTGTGTGTGTGTGTGTGTGTGTATATATATATATATATGCATTGTGCATGTATGTATGAGTGTGCGTGTATATGTATGGATGACCCTTGCCTGCCTTCTGTAGCTGTATACGGGCGTGCCCTTGCCGGCCTCCTGTAGCTGTATACGGGCGTGCCCTTGCCGGCCTCCTGTAGCTGTATACAGGCGTGCCCTTGCCGGCCTCCTGTAGCTGTATACGGGCGTGCCCTTGCCGGCCTCCTGTAGCTGTATACAGGCGTGCCCTTGCCGGCCTCCTGTAGCTGTATACAGGCGTGCCCTTGCCGGCCTCCTGTAGCTCTATACGGGCGTGCCCTTGCCGGCCTCCTGTAGCTGTATACCGGCGCGCCTTTGACTGCCTCCTGTAGCTGTATACGGGCGTGCCCTTGCCTGCCTCCTGTAGCTGTATACCGGCGCGCCTTTGACTGCCTCCTGTAGCTGTATACGGGCGTGCCCTTGCCGGCCTCCTGTAGCTGTATACCGGCGCGCCTTTGACTGCCTCCTGTAGCTGTATACGGGCGTGCCCTTGCCTGCCTCCTGTAGCTGTATACCGGCGCGCCTTTGACTGCCTCCTGTAGCTGTATACGGGTGGGCCCTTGCCTGCCTCCTGTAGCTGTATACGGGTGGGCCCTTGCCTGCCTCCTGTAGCTGTATACGGGCGGGCCCTTGCCTGCCTCCTGTAGCTGTATACGGGCGTGCCCTTGCCTGCCTCCTGTAGCTGTATACGGGCGTGCCCTTGCCGGCCTCCTGTAGCTGTATACGGGCGTGCCCTTGCCGGCCTCCTGTAGCTGTATACGGGCGTGCCCTTGCCGGCCTCCTGTAGCTGTATACGGGCGTGCCCTTGCCGGCCTCCTGTAGCTGTATACGGGCGTGCCCTTGCCGGCCTCCTGTAGCTGTATACGGGCGTGCCCTTGACTGCCTCATGTAGCTGTATACCGACACGCCCTTGCCTGCCTCCTGTAGCTGTATACCGGCGTGCCCTTGTCTGCCTCCTGTAGCTGTATACGGGCGTGTCCTTGACTGCCTCCTGTAGCTGTATACGGACGGGTCCTTGCTGGCCTCCTGTAGCTGTATACGGACGGGTCCTTGCCGGCCTCCTGTAGCTGTATATGGGCGTGCCCTTGTCTGTGTGTGTGTGTGTGTGTGTGTATATATATATATATATATATATATATGCATTGTGCATGTGTATGTATGAGTGTGCGTGTATATGTATGGATGACCCTTGCCTGCCTTCTGTAGCTGTATACGGGCGTGCCCTTGCCGGCCTCCTGTAGCTGTATACGGGCATGCCCTTGCCGGCCTCCTGTAGCTGTATACAGGCGTGCCCTTGCCGGCCTCCTGTAGCTGTATACGGGCGTGCCCTTGCCGGCCTCCTGTAGCTGTATACAGGCGTGCCCTTGCCGGCCTCCTGTAGCTCTATACGGGCGTGCCCTTGCCGGCCTCCTGTAGCTGTATACCGGCGCGCCTTTGACTGCCTCCTGTAGCTGTATACGGGCGTGCCCTTGCCGGCCTCCTGTAGCTGTATACCGGCGCGCCTTTGACTGCCTCCTGTAGCTGTATACGGGCGTGCCCTTGCCTGCCTCCTGTAGCTGTATACCGGCGCGCCTTTGACTGCCTCCTGTAGCTGTATACGGGTGGGCCCTTGCCTGCCTCCTGTAGCTGTATACGGGTGGGCCCTTGCCTGCCTCCTGTAGCTGTATACGGGTGGGCCCTTGCCTGCCTCCTGTAGCTGTATACGGGCGTGCCCTTGCCTGCCTCCTGTAGCTGTATACGGGCGTGCCCTTGCCGGCCTCCTGTAGCTGTATACGGGCGTGCCCTTGCCGGCCTCCTGTAGCTGTATACGGGCGTGCCCTTGCCTGCCTCCTGTAGCTTTATACGGGCGTGCCCTTGCCGGCCTCCTGTAGCTGTATACGGGCGTGCCCTTGCCGGCCTCCTGTAGCTGTATACGGGCGTGCCCTTGACTGCCTCATGTAGCTGTATACCGACGCGCCTTTGCCTGCCTCCTGTAGCTGTATACTGGCATGCCCTTGTCTGCCTCCTGTAGCTGTATACGGGCGTGTCCTTGACTGCCTCCTGTAGCTGTATACGGACGGGTCCTTGCTGGCCTCCTGTAGCTGTATACGGACGGGTCCTTGCCGGCCTACTGTAGCTGTATATGGGCGCGCCCTTGTCTGCCTCCTGTAGCTGTATATGTGGGCGTGCCCTTGTCTGCCTCCTATGTATCTAATTTATACACTTTTGAGCTCTTGCCAGTTATATATATGTGCATTGTGCATGTATGTATGAGTGTGTGTATATGTATGGATGACCCTTGCCTGCCCCCTGTAGCTGTATATGAGCGCACCCTTGCCGGCCTCCTGTAGCTGTATACGGGCGTGCCCTTGCCGGCCTCCTGTAGCTGTATATGGGCGTGCCCTTGCCGGCCTCCTGTAGCTGTATACGGGCGTGCCCTTGCCGGCCTCCTGTAGCTGTATACGGGCGTGCCCTTGCCTGCCTCCTGTAGCTGTATACGGGTGTGCCCTTGCCTGCCTCCTGTAGCTGTATACGGGCGTGCCCTTGCCTGCCTCCTGTAGCTGTATATGGGCGGGCCCTTGCCTGCCTCTGGTAGCTGTATATGGGCGGGCCCTTGCCTGCATCCTGTAGCTGTATACGGACGGGCCCTTGTCTGCCTCCTGTATCTTTATATGGGCTGGCCCTTGCCTGCCTCCTGTAGCTGTATATGGGCGGGCCCTTGCCGGCCTCCTGTAGCTGTATACGGGCGGGCCCTTGCCGGCCTCCTGTAGCTGTATATGGGCGGGCCCTTGCCTGCCTCCTGTAGCTGTATACGGACGGGCCCTTGCCTGCCTCCTGTAGCTGTATACGGGTGGGCCCTTGCCTGCCTCCTGTAGCTGTATACGGGCGGGCCCTTGCCTGCCTCCTGTAGCTGTATACGGGCGTGCCCTTGCCTGCCTCCTGTAGCTGTATACGGGTGGGCCCTTGCCTGCCTCCTGTAGCTGTATACGGTCGGGCCCTTGCCTGCCTCCTGTAGCTGTATACGGGCGGGCCCTTGCCTGCATCCTGTAGCTGTATACGGGCGCGCCCTTGCCTGCCTCCTGTAGCTGTATATTGGCGGGCCCTTGCCTGCATCCTGTAGCTGTATACGGGCGGGCCCTTGCCTGCCTCCTGTAGCTGTATACGGGCGGGCCCTTGCCTGCCTCCTGTAGCTGTATACGGGCGCGCCCTTGCCTGCCTCCTGTAGCTGTATACGGGCGTGCCCTTGCCTGCCTCCTGTAGCTGTATACGGGCGGGCCCTTGCCTGCCTCCTGTAGCTGTATACGGGCGGGCCCTTGCCTGCCTCCTGTAGCTGTATACGGGTGGGCCCTTGCCTGCCTCCTGTAGCTGTATACGGGCGGGCCCTTGCCTGCCTCCTGTAGCTGTATACGGGCGTGCCCTTGCCTGCCTCCTGTAGCTGTATACGGGTGGGCCCTTGCCTGCCTCCTGTAGCTGTATACGGTCGGGCCCTTGCCTGCCTCCTGTAGCTGTATACGGGCGGGCCCTTGCCTGCATCCTGTAGCTGTATACGGGCGCGCCCTTGCCTGCCTCCTGTAGCTGTATATTGGCGGGCCCTTGCCTGCATCCTGTAGCTGTATACGGGCGGGCCCTTGCCTGCCTCCTGTAGCTGTATACGGGCGGGCCCTTGCCTGCCTCCTGTAGCTGTATACGGGCGCGCCCTTGCCTGCCTCCTGTAGCTGTATACGGGCGTGCCCTTGCCTGCCTCCTGTAGCTGTATACGGGCGTGCCCTTGCCTGCCTCCTGTAGCTGTATACGGGCGGGCCCTTGCCTGCCTCCTGTAGCTGTATACGGGCGGGCCCTTGCCTGCCTCCTGTAGCTGTATACAGGCGGGCCCTTGCCGGCCTCCTGTATCTTTATTATTATTATTATCGGTTATTTGTAGAGCGCCAACAGATTCCGCAGTGCTAAACGCTATACAGGCGGGCCCTTGCCTGCCTCCTGTAGCTTTATACGGGCGGGCCCTTGTCCTCCTCCTGTAGCTGTATATATATATATATGCCATAGTTATTTTCTGTAATTTCAGCTGTGCTGAACTCACTGTTTGAATACATTTGTCCTTTCTTTGTAGGAGCCAACTTGATTGTGATGCCAAACGATGGAGGTAATATATTGTCTGTTTTTATATGTTTGTCGTTTTCAGAAGGGACAGATCCCCATGTTTTGATAATCACTGACCTCCTCTCCTCCTCCTGATAATCCTTGACCTCCTCTCCTCACCTCCTGATAATCCCTGACCTCCTCTCCTCACCTCCTGATAATCCCTGACCTCCTCTCCTCACCTCCTGATAATCCCTGGCCTCCTCACCTCACATCTTGATAATCCCTGCCCTCCTCCCCTCACCTCCTGATAATCCCTGACCCCCTCACCTCTTTATAATCCCTGCCCTCCTCCCCTCACCTCTTGATAATCCCTGGCCTCCTCCCCTCCTGATAATCCCTGGCCTCCTCCCCTCCTGATAATCCCTGACCCCCTCACCTCCTGATAGTCCCTGACCTCCTCACCTCTTGATAATCCCTGATCTCCTCACCTCCTGATAATCCCTGATCTCCTCACCTCCTGATAATCCCTGCCCTCCTCACCTCCTGATAGTCCCTGACCCCCTGACCTCCTCACCTCTTGATAATCCCTGATCTCCTCAACTCCTGATAATCCCTGATCTCCTCACCTCCTGATAATACCTGACCTCCTCACCTCCTGATAATCCCTGACCTCCTCCCCTCACCTCTTGATAATCCCTGGCCTCCTCACCTCCTGATAATCCCTGCCCTCCTCCCCTCCTGATAATCCCGACCCCCTCACCTCTTGATAATCCCTGCCCTCCTCCCCTCACCTCTTGATAATCCCTGACCACCTAACCTCCTGTTAATCCCTGGCCTCCTCACCTCCTGATAATCCCTGCCCTCCTCACCTCCTGATAATCCCTGGCCTCCTCACCTCCTGATAATCCCTGACCTCCTCACCTCCTGATAATCCCTGACCTCCTCACCTCCTGATAATCCCTGACCTCCTCACCTCCTGATAATCCCTGACCTCCTCACCTCCTGATAATCCCTGACCTCCTCACCTCACCTCTTGATAATCCCTGACCTCCTCACCTCACCTCTTGATAATCCCTGACCTCCTCACCTCCTGATAACCCCTGACCTCCTCCCCTATCTCCCGCTAATCACTTATTTTTGCTATTTTAGACTTTTTGCTGACCTTCTGAACGATTTTGCTATCTTCATGGAAATTGTTGCACCAGTTTTCCCATCAGTCTTCACTTTAACAGTGTGTGCAGCAGGAGTATGTAAGGTAACACAACAGTGCGTGCTAGTGTATTATCTGTGTGAGCGCGATGACACAACAGCATGTGCTAATGTGACATCTGTGTGAGCAAGGGCACGCTAGTGTATTATCTGTGTGAGCGCGATGACACAACAGCATTTGCTAATGTGACATCTGTGTGAGCAAGGGCACGCTAGTGTATTATCTGTGTGAGCGCGATGACACAACAGCATGTGCTAATGTGACATCTGTGTGAGCAAGGGCACGCTAGTGTATTATCTGTGTGAGTGCGATGACACAACAGCATGTGCTAATGTGACATCTGTGTGAGCAAGGGCACGCTAGTGTATTATCTGTGTGAGCGCGATGACACAACAGCATGTGCTAATGTGACATCTGTGTGAGCAAGGGCACGCTAGTGTATTATCTGTGTGAGCGCGATGACACAACAGCATTTGCTAATGTGACATCTGTGTGAGCAAGGGCACGCTAGTGTATTATCTGTGTGAGCGCGATGACACAACAGCATGTGCTAATGTGACATCTGTGTGAGCAAGGGCACGCTAGTGTATTATCTGTGTGAGCGCGATGACACAACAGCATGTGCTAATGTGACATCTGTGTGAGCAAGGGCACGCTAGTGTATTATCTGTGTGAGCGCGATGACACAACAGCATGTGCTAATGTGACATCTGTGTGAGCAAGGGCACGCTAGTGTATTATCTGTGTGAGCGCGATGACACAACAGCATGTGCTAATGTGACATCTGTGTGAGCAAGGGCACGCTAGTGTATTATCTGTGTGAGCGCGATGACACAACAGCATGTGCTAATGTGACATCTGTGTGAGCAAGGGCACGCTAGTGTATTATCTGTGTGAGCGCGATGACACAACAGCATTTGCTAATGTGACATCTGTGTGAGCAAGGGCACGCTAGTGTATTATCTGTGTGAGCGCGATGACACAACAGCATGTGCTAATGTGACATCTGTGTGAGCAAGGGCACGCTAGTGTATTATGTGTGTGAGCGCGATGACACAACAGCATGTGCTAATGTGACATCTGTGTGAGCAAGGGCACGCTAGTGTATTATCTGTGTGAGCGCGATGACACAACAGCATGTGCTAATGTGACATCTGTGTGAGCAAGGGCACGCTAGTGTATTATCTGTGTGAGCGCGATGACACAACAGCATGTGCTAATGTGACATCTGTGTGAGCAAGGGCACGCTAGTGTATTATCTGCAGGAGCCTGATGACACAATAACGTTTGATTGTGTAGCATTATATGGGTGAAACACACCACAAATAAACTGTCTGCGCTAAAACCCTTTCATGAGTATTTACAACGAACAGTATAATATTGGAAGCCTGTATTTGAATCGAAATTCAAAACTATGGATTAATAGAATAATGTAATCAGGCTCTTTCCACAAGTTAAATGAAAGAGTATTAACTCACACACACACGATAGCCAACAATTTCCCATATACAGTATACACGTGCACGGACAACAAAGTTCAGAGATGGTCTGATAGAAATTCCTTAGGCAAACATCCTTATCGTAAAAAAAAATCAAACGTGAATTGCTGGAACAGTCTAAAAAGATTACCCGTTATGAGCAGTCTTGTACTGATGGTAATTCAGTTCTTTACATTCTCTGGGCTCAAACCTGTGTGTCAGGAAATGACGTAGCCACCAATAGATCGCGGTAGTAGGGGTGCAGCTGTTCTGAGGCTGTGTTCTTCTCCCAGCAGCCAACGGAAACTCACATAGGACAAAAAAAAGAACAAAAAAGCGCACCCAGATTCAAGCGGATTTATTGAGACAAATAGCCAACAGAAACATATATAGTAAGTATCAAACTCACCAGATGCAAAGCATCACTGTGCACATAGAACTAAAGATGATCAAGCAGGGGTAACGGTAAACAGCGGTATTAGGATCCACTTCCCACCTACAGTTGTGATCACTGACATTCAAGCTTAAAATGTGTATCGCTCATGCACAAAACACCTCAACGCGTTTCCCCCGTCTGAGCGGACGGGCTTTTTCAAGAGGAAGATATTGAATTACTTGTACCAACAGGGAGGCCCCTATATACCTTCAAAAAATCTATATGAGGTATAAGATACACCTGTGCTAATTATTGTAGCCACACCTTCAGGGACAAGTCACTCATTATTTAAAAGCTAACACTTAAAAATCCTAAATTCCAAGAACACTCTAATATAAAATACAATGAAACAACTACATGTAATGCTGCAAATCAAATGATGTTATAGTTGCATTATACACGACTCGACGAGATAAAACATCAAACTTAAAATCATGAACCTGTCTAGAAAACCTCCTTCCTATGCAATAATAAAAACATAAAATATTTTCATACAATAATTATGCCTTAATACTAGTATCAAGTGAACTAAAATGATCATCTTACATAACCTAAAACCAGCAGAAATAAAAAACTGTCTACATATGAGCTGCCACATCAATATCTATATTTAACCCCAAGGGTGCCAGAGAGTTAATTTTGTAAATCCAAAAGGTCTCTAATTTGCGTAGTTTTAAAAGTCTATCATGTTCACTTGGGGGGACCCAGTCTATTACTTGTATCTTGAGACTACAAGGGTCACTATTATGAATTTCCATAAAATGTCTCGGAACGCTATGTTTATTAATTTTTTCTTTTATGTTATAGATGTGTTCACAGAGTCTTCTTTTGATTTTTTTTTTTCGTGCAGCCTACATAAAATAGGCCACACCCACACTCTAACAGATATACAACAAAGGTATAATTGCAATTACTTCTAACTCTAATATCAAAATCTTTTGATCTCTCAGAGTTATAAAATTTGCTTGCTTTATTTATGTGTTTACACATCTGACAGTTAAGTATCCACCACATGTTATCTTCCCATGGTGTGCCTTCAAAAAGATAACATGTGGTGGATCACCTGTGATGTCTCCTCGCTTTACACCTGCATCCCACATGATGCAGGTGTAAATGCTGTAGAAATTGAATTGGTAAAACAGAATTTTTCGAGTGTCCAGATTAAATTTTTGATGGATTGTATCATGTTTATACTTACCCACAACTATTTTTTTTATGAGTGTGTGTATTACTTACAGACCCAGGGGACAGCCATGGGCACAATATTCGCACCCTCTTATGCAAATCTATTTATGAATTTTTTTGAAAACCTTTTCATTTGGACTGATAGTAAGTATAAACATAATATAATGAAATATCATCGCTATATAGATGATATTATCATCTTGTGGAAAGGTGAGGAACAGGAGATAAGGGAATTTTATGGTTTTTTGAATCAGAACAATTTGAATTTAAAATTTACAGGCAAACATTCAAAAATTTCAATTTAATTTTTAGACCTAATCCTTTATACTGATATTAACAAAACTATTGCGGTTACTAATTTTAAAAAACCCACTGAGAAAAATAGCTTTATAGATTTTAGGAGTGCCCATAAGAAGAGTTGGATCCACAATATTCCATATAGTCAGTTTGTTAGGATGAGGAGAAATTGTACTCACTTGGAGAATTTTAATAAAGAAGCTGAATGTTTGGAAAATAAATTTTTAAATAAAGGTTATAGTCCCAGTCTAATAAGTGAATCAAAAAACAGGGCCCTTGCACGAAATAGGGAGGATCTGCTTACAAGGAATCGGTCTAAAACTCAAGAATGTAAATCAGTGGATGAAACTCCGATTAGGTTTATGTCAACATACAATGAGGGTTCAAATAAAATTAAAAATATCTTAAGAAAACACTGGCCTGTTCTCAAAGCAGACCCTGTTTTAGGTACATATATAGGAGAGCAACCCACAGTCACTTTTAAGAAAGGAAGAAACCTAAAGAACTTTTTAGCTCCCAGCAAACTTAAGAACAAAACAGGACATAAAATAGTATCCTCCAATAATTGGTTAACAGGTACTGAACTGTCAGATGTGTAAACACATAAATAAAGCAAGCAAATTTTATAACTCTGAGAGATCAAAAGATTTTGATATTAGAGTTAGAAGTAATTGCAATTATACCTTTGTTGTATATCTGTTAGAGTGTGGGTGTGGCCTATTTTATGTAGGCTGCACGAAAAAAAAAAATCAAAAGAAGACTCTGTGAACACATCTATAACATAAAAGAAAAAATTAATAAACATAGTGTTCCGAGACATTTTATGGAAATTCATAATAGTGACCCTTGTAGTCTCAAGATACAAGTAATAGACTGGGTCCCCCCAAGTGAACATGATAGACTTTTAAAACTACACAAATTAGAGACCTTTTGGATTTACAAAATTAACTCTCTGGCACCCTTGGGGTTAAATATAGATATTGATGTGGCAGCTCATATGTAGACAGTTTTTTATTTCTGCTGGTTTTAGGTTATGTAAGATGATCATTTTAGTTCACTTGATACTAGTATTAAGGCATAATTATTGTATGAAAATATTTTATGTTTTTATTATTGCATAGGAAGGAGGTTTTCTAGACAGGTTCATGATTTTAAGTTTGATGTTTTATCTCGTCGAGTCGTGTATAATGCAACTATAACATCATTTGATTTGCAGCATTACATGTAGTTGTTTCATTGTATTTTATATTAGAGTGTTCTTGGAATTTAGGATTTTTAAGTGTTAGCTTTTAAATAATGAGTGACTTGTCCCTGAAGGTGTGGCTACAATAATTAGCACAGGTGTATCCTATACCTCATATAGAGTTTTTGAAGGTATATAGGGGCCTCCCTGTTGGTACAAGTAATTCAATATCTTCCTCTTGAAAAAGCCCGTCCGCTCAGACGGGGGAAACGCGTTGAGGTGTTTTGTGCATGAGCGATACACATTTTAAGCTTGAATGTCAGTGATCACAACTGTAGGTGGGAAGTGGATCCTAATACCGCTGTTTACCGTTACCCCTGCTTGATCATCTTTAGTTCTATGTGCACAGTGATGCTTTGCATCTGGTGAGTTTGATACTTACTATATATGTTTCTGTTGGCTATTTGTCTCAATAAATCCGCTTGAATCTGGGTGCGCTTTTTTGTTCTTTTTTTTGTCTTATTATATGGGTGAGCGAGGAAGGGCTAGTGTGACGTTATCTGCATGAGCGAGGGAAGGCTAGTGTGACGTTATCTGCATGAGCGAGGGAGTGCTAGTGTGACGTTATCTGCATGAGCGAGGGAAGGCTACTATGACATTATCTACGTGAGCGAGGGAGTGGTAGTGTGACGTTATCTGCGTGAGCGAGGGAGTGGTAGTGTGACGTTATCTGTATGAGCGAGGGAGTGGTAGTGTGCCGTTATCTGTATGAGCGAGGGAGTGCTAGTGTGCCGTTATCTGCATGAGCGAGGGAGTGGTAGTGTGCCGTTATCTGTATGAGCGAGGGAGTGCTAGTGTGACGTTATCTGCATGAGCGAGGGAGTGCTAGTGTGACGTTATCTGCATGAGCGAGGGAGTGCTATTGTGACGTAATCTGCATGAGCGAGGGAGGGCTAGTGTGACGTTATCTGCATGAGCGAGGGAGTGCTATTGTGACGTAATCTGCATGAGCGAGGGAGTGCTAGTGTGACGTTATCTGTATGAGCGAGGGAGTGGTAGTGTGACGTTATCTGCATGAGCGAGGGTAGGCTAGTGTGACGTTATCTGCGTGAGCAAGGGAAGGCTAGTGTGACGTTATCTGCGTGAGCAAGGGAGTGGTAGTGTGACGTTATCTGCATGAGCGAGAGAAGGCTAGTGTGACGTTATCTGCGTGAGCAAGGGAGTGGTAGTGTGACGTTATCTGCATGAGCGAGGGAGGGCTAGTGTGACGTCATCTGCATGAGCGAGAGAAGGCTAGTGTGACGTTATCTGCGTGAGCGAGGGAGTGGTAGTGTGCCGTTATCTGCGTGAGCGAGGGAGTGGTAGTGTGACGTTATCTGCATGAGCGAGAGAAGGCTAGTGTGACGTTATCTGCGTGAGCAAGGGAGTGGTAGTGTGCCGTTATCTGCATGAGCGAGAGAAGGCTAGTGTGACGTTATCTGCGTGAGCGAGGGAGTGGTAGTGTGCCGTTATCTGCATGAGCGAGGGAGTGGTAGTGTGCCGTTATCTGCGTGAGCGAGGGAGTGGTAGTGTGCCGTTATCTGCGTGAGCGAGGGAGTGGTAGTGTGACGTTATCTGCGTGAGCGAGGGAGTGGTAGTGTGACGTTATCTGCGTGAGCGAGGGAGTGGTAGTGTGACGTTATCTGCATGAGCGAGAGAAGGCTAGTGTGACGTTATCTGCGTGAGCAAGGGAGTGGTAGTGTGCCGTTATCTGCATGAGCGAGGGAGTGGTAGTGTGACGTTATCTGCGTGAGCGAGGGAGTGGTAGTGTGCCGTTATCTGCGTGAGCGAGGGAGTGGTAGTGTGACGTCATCTGCATGAGCGAGAGAAGGCTAGTGTGACGTTATCTGCATGAGCGAGGGAGTGGTAGTGTGACGTTATCTGCGTGAGCGAGGGAGTGGTAGTGTGCCGTTATCTGCGTGAGCGAGGGAGTGGTAGTGTGACGTCATCTGCATGAGCGAGAGAAGGCTAGTGTGACGTTATCTGCATGAGCGAGGGAGTGGTAGTGTGCCGTTATCTGTATGAGCGAGGGAGTGCTAGTGTGCCGTTATCTGCATGAGCGAGGGAGTGGTAGTGTGCCGTTATCTGTATGAGCGAGGGAGTGCTAGTGTGACGTTATCTGCATGAGCGAGGGAGTGCTAGTGTGACGTTATCTGCATGAGCGAGGGAGTGCTATTGTGACGTAATCTGCATGAGCGAGGGAGTGCTAGTGTGACGTTATCTGCATGAGCGAGGGAGTGCTATTGTGACGTAATCTGCATGAGCGAGGGAGTGCTAGTGTGACGTTATCTGTATGAGCGAGGGAGTGGTAGTGTGACGTTATCTGCATGAGCGAGGGTAGGCTAGTGTGACGTTATCTGCATGAGCAAGGGAAGGCTAGTGTGACGTTATCTGCGTGAGCAAGGGAGTGGTAGTGTGACGTTATCTGCATGAGCGAGAGAAGGCTAGTGTGACGTTATCTGCGTGAGCAAGGGAGTGGTAGTGTGACGTTATCTGCATGAGCGAGGGAGGGCTAGTGTGACGTCATCTGCATGAGCGAGAGAAGGCTAGTGTGACGTTATCTGCGTGAGCGAGGGAGTGGTAGTGTGCCGTTATCTGCGTGAGCGAGGGAGTGGTAGTGTGACGTTATCTGCATGAGCGAGAGAAGGCTAGTGTGACGTTATCTGCGTGAGCAAGGGAGTGGTAGTGTGCCGTTATCTGCATGAGCGAGAGAAGGCTAGTGTGACGTTATCTGCGTGAGCGAGGGAGTGGTAGTGTGACGTTATCTGCATGAGCGAGGGAGTGGTAGTGTGCCGTTATCTGCGTGAGCGAGGGAGTGGTAGTGTGCCGTTATCTGCGTGAGCGAGGGAGTGGTAGTGTGCCGTTATCTGCGTGAGCGAGGGAGTGGTAGTGTGCCGTTATCTGCGTGAGCGAGGGAGTGGTAGTGTGACGTTATCTGCGTGAGCGAGGGAGTGGTAGTGTGACGTTATCTGCGTGAGCGAGGGAGTGGTAGTGTGACGTTATCTGCATGAGCGAGAGAAGGCTAGTGTGACGTTATCTGCGTGAGCAAGGGAGTGGTAGTGTGCCGTTATCTGCATGAGCGAGGGAGTGGTAGTGTGACGTTATCTGCGTGAGCGAGGGAGTGGTAGTGTGCCGTTATCTGCGTGAGCGAGGGAGTGGTAGTGTGACGTCATCTGCATGAGCGAGAGAAGGCTAGTGTGACGTTATCTGCATGAGCGAGGGAGTGGTAGTGTGCCGTTATCTGCGTGAGCGAGGGAGTGGTAGTGTGACGTCATCTGCATGAGCGAGAGAAGGCTAGTGTGACGTTATCTGCATGAGCGAGGGAGTGGTAGTGTGACGTTATCTGCGTGAGCGAGGGAGTGGTAGTGTGCCGTTATCTGCGTGAGCGAGGGAGTGGTAGTGTGACGTCATCTGCATGAGCGAGAGAAGGCTAGTGTGACGTTATCTGCATGAGCGAGGGAGTGGTAGTGTGCCGTTATCTGCGTGAGCGAGGCAGTGGTAGTGTGACGTCATCTGCATGAGCGAGAGAAGGCTAGTGTGACATTATCTGCGTGAGCGAGGGAGTGGTAGTGTGCCGTTATCTGCATGAGCGAGGGAGTGCTATTATGACGTTATCTGCGTGAGCAAGGAAGTGGTAGTGTGATGTTATCTGCATGAGCGAGGGAGTGGTAGTGTGATGTTATCTGCATGAGCGAGGGAGTGCTATTGTTACGTTATCTGCATGAGCGAGGGAAGGATATTGTGACGTTATCTGTATGAGCGAGGGATGCTATTGTGACGTTATCTGCATGATCGAGGGATGCTAGTGTGACGTTATC
The DNA here is from genome assembly GCF_027579735.1 of Bombina bombina. Taxonomy (NCBI): domain Eukaryota; kingdom Metazoa; phylum Chordata; class Amphibia; order Anura; family Bombinatoridae; genus Bombina; species Bombina bombina. The sequence continues at coordinate 3,448,720 of NC_069509.1, read as the reverse complement.
TTCATGAGCGAGGGAGTGCTATTGTGACGTTATGTGCATGAGCGAGGGAGTGCTATTGTGACGTTATCTGCATGAGCGAGGGAGTGCTATTGTGACGTAATCTGCATGAGCGAGGGAGTGGTAGTGTGACGTTATCTTCATGAGCGAGGGAGTGCTATTGTGACGTTATGTGCATGAGCGAGGGAGTGCTATTGTGACGTTATCTGCATGAGCGAGGGAGTGCTATTGTGACGTAATCTGCATGAGCGAGGGAGTGGTAGTGTGACGTTATCTGCATGAGCGAGGGAGTGCTATTGTGACGTTATCTGCATGAGCGAGGTAGTGGTAGTGTGACGTTATCTGCATGAGCGAGGGAGTGGTAGTGTGACGTTATCTGCGTGAGCAAGGGAGTGGTAGTGTGATGTTATCTTCATGAGCGAGGGAGTGCTATTGTGACGTTATCTGCATGAGCGAGGGAGTGGTAGTGTGACGTTATCTGCATGAGCGAGGGAGTGGTAGTGTGACGTTATCTGCATGAGCGAGGGAGTGCTATTGTGACGTTATCTGCATGAGCGAGGGAGTGGTAGTGTGACGTTATCTGCATGAGCGAGGGAGTGGTAGTGTGACGTTATCTGCGTGAGCAAGGGAGTGGTAGTGTGATGTTATCTTCATGAGCGAGGGAGTGCTATTGTGACGTTATCTGCATGAGCGAGGGAGTGCTATTGTGACGTTATCTGCATGAGCGAGGGAGTGCTATTGTGACGTTATCTGCATGAGCGAGGGAGTGGTAGTGTGACGTTATCTGTATGAGCGAGGGAAGGATATTGTGACGTTATCTTCATGAGCGAGGGAGTGGTAGTGTGACGTTATCTGCGTGAGCGAGGGAGTGGTAGTGTGACGTTATCTGCATGAGCGAGAGAAGGCTAGTGTGACGTTATCTGCATGAGCGAGGGAGTGGTAGTGTGACGTTATCTGCTTGAGCGAGGGAGTGGTAGTGTGCCGTTATCTGCATGAGCGAGGGAGTGCTATTATGACGTTATCTTCATGAGCGAGGGAGTGCTATTGTGACGTTATCTGCATGAGCGAGGGAGTGCTAGTGTGACGTTATCTGCATGAGCGAGGGAAGGATATTGTGACGTTATCTGCATGAGCGAGGGAGTGGTAGTGTGACGTTATCTGCATGAGCGAGGGAGTGCTAGTGTGACGTTATCTGCATGAGCGAGGGAAGGATATTGTGACGTTATCTGCATGAGCGAGGGAGTGCTAGTGTGACGTTATCTGCATGAGCGAGGGAAGGATATTGTGACGTTATCTGCATGAGCGAGGGAGTGCTAGTGTGACGTTATCTGCATGAGCGAGGGAAGGATATTGTGACGTTATCTGCATGAGCGAGGGAGTGGTAGTGTGACGTTATCTTCATGAGCGAGGGAGTGCTATTGTGATGTTATCTGCATGAGCGAGGGAGTGCTATTGTGACGTTATCTGTATGAGCGAGGGAGTGCTATTGTGACGTTATCTTCATGAGCGAGGGAGTGCTATTGTGACGTTATCTGCATGAGCGAGGGAGTGCTAGTGTGATGTTATCTGTATGAGCGAGGGAAGGATATTGTGACGTTATCTGCATGAGCGAGGGAAGGATATTGTGACGTTATCTGCATGAGCGAGGGAGTGGTAGTGTGACGTTATCTGTATGAGCGAGGGAGTGCTATTGTGACGTTATCTTCATGAGCGAGGGAGTGCTAGTGTGACGTTATCTGTATGAGCGAGGGAGTGGTAGTGTGACGTTATCTTCATGAGCGAGGGAGTGCTATTGTGACGTTATCTGCATGAGCGAGGGAGTGCTAGTGTGATGTTATCTGTATGAGCGAGGGAGTGGTAGTGTGACGTTATCTTCATGAGCGAGGGAGTGGTAGTGTGACGTTATCTTCATGAGCGAGGGAGTGCTAGTGTGATGTTATCTGCATGAGCGAGGGAAGGATATTGTGACGTTATCTGCATGAGCGAGGGAGTGGTAGTGTGACGTTATCTGTATGAGCGAGGGAGTGGTAGTGTGACGTTATCTGTATGAGCGAGGGAGTGCTATTGTGACGTTATCTTCATGAGCGAGGGAGTGCTATTGTGACGTTATCTGCATGAGCGAGGGAGTGCTAGTGTGATGTTATCTGCATGAGCGAGGGAGTGGTAGTGTGACGTTATCTGTATGAGCGAGGGAGTGGTAGTGTGACGTTATCTGCATGAGCGAGGGTAGGCTAGTGTGATGTTATCTGCATGAGCGAGGGTAGGCTAGTGTGATGTTATCTGCATGAGCGAGGGTAGGCTAGTGTGATGTTATCTGCATGAGCGAGGGAGTGGTAGTGTGACGTTATCTGCATGAGCGAGGGAGTGGTAGTGTGACGTTATCTGCATGAGCGAGGGTAGGCTAGTGTGACGTTATCTGCGTGAGCAAGGGAGTGGTAGTGTGATGTTATCTGCATGAGCGAGGGAGTGCTAGTGTGACGTTATCTGCATGTGCGAGGGTAGGCTAGTGTGACGTTATCTGCATGAGCGAGGGAAGGCTAGTGTGACGTTATCTGCATGAGCGAGGGAGTGGTAGTGTGACGTTATCTGCATGAGCGAGGGAGTGGTAGTGTGACGTTATCTGCGTGAGTGAGGGAGTGGTAGTGTGACGTTATCTGCGTGAGTGAGGGAGTGGTAGTGTGACGTTATCTGCATGAGCGAGGGAGTGGTAGTGTGCCGTTATCTGCGTGAGCGAGGGAGTGGTAGTGTGACGTTATCTGCATGAGCGAGAGAAGGCTAGTGTGACGTTATCTGCGTGAGCAAGGGAGTGGTAGTGTGACGTTATCTGCGTGAGCGAGGGAGTGGTAGTGTGCCGTTATCTGCGTGAGCGAGGGAGTGGTAGTGTGACGTCATCTGCATGAGCGAGAGAAGGCTAGTGTGACGTTATCTGCGTGAGCAAGGGAGTGGTAGTGTGACGTTATCTGCATGAGCGAGGGAGTGGTAGTGTGCCGTTATCTGCGTGAGCGAGGGAGTGGTAGTGTGACGTCATCTGCATGAGCGAGAGAAGGCTAGTGTGACGTTATCTGCGTGAGCAAGGGAGTGGTAGTGTGACGTTATCTGCATGAGCGAGGGAGTGGTAGTGTGACGTCATCTGCGTGAGCGAGGGAGTGGTAGTGTGACGTTATCTGCATGAGCGAGGGAGTGGTAGTGTGCCGTTATCTGCGTGAGCGAGGGAGTGGTAGTGTGACGTTCTCTGCATGAGCGAGAGAAGGCTAGTGTGACGTTATCTGCGTGAGCAAGGGAGTGGTAGTGTGCCGTTATCTGCGTGAGTGAGGGAGTGGTAGTGTGACGTTATCTGCATGAGCGAGGGAGTGGTAGTGTGCCGTTATCTGCGTGAGCGAGGGAGTGGTAGTGTGACGTTATCTGCATGAGCGAGAGAAGGCTAGTGTGACGTTATCTGCGTGAGCGAGGGAGTGGTAGTGTGCCGTTATCTGCGTGAGCGAGGGAGTGGTAGTGTGACGTTATCTGCATGAGCGAGAGAAGGCTAGTGTGACGTTATCTGCGTGAGCAAGGAAGTGGTAGTGTGCCGTTATCTGCGTGAGCGAGGGAGTGCTATTGTTACGTTATCTGCATGATCGAGGGATGCTAGTGTGACGTTATCTGCATGAGCGAGGGAGTGCTATTGTGACGTTATGTGCATGAGCGAGGGAGTGCTATTTTGACGTTATCTGCATGAGCGAGGGAGTGCTATTGTGACGTAATCTGCATGAGCGAGGGAGTGCTAGTGTGACGTTATCTGCATGAGCGAGGGAGTGGTAGTGTGACGTTATCTGCATGAGCGAGGGAGTGGTAGTGTGACGTTATCTGCATGAGCGAGGGAGTGCTATTGTGACGTTATCTGCATGAGCGAGGTAGTGGTAGTGTGACGTTATCTGCATGAGCGAGGGAGTGGTAGTGTGACGTTATCTGTATGAGCGAGGGAGTGCTATTATGACGTTATCTTCATGAGCGAGGGAGTGCTATTGTGACGTTATCTGCATGAGCGAGGGAGTGGTAGTGTGACGTTATCTGCATGAGCGAGGGAGTGCTATTATGACGTTATCTTCATGAGCGAGGGAGTGGTAGTGTGACGTTATCTGCATGAGCGAGGGAGTGCTATTATGACGTTATCTTCATGAGCGAGGGAGTGCTATTGTGACGTTATCTGCATGAGCGAGGGAGTGGTAGTGTGACGTTATCTGCATGAGCGAGGGAGTGCTATTATGACGTTATCTTCATGAGCGAGGGAGTGCTATTGTGACGTTATCTGCATGAGCGAGGGAGTGGTAGTGTGACGTTATCTGCATGAGCGAGGGAGTGCTATTATGACGTTATCTTCATGAGCGAGGGAGTGGTAGTGTGACGTTATCTGCATGAGCGAGGGAGTGCTATTATGACGTTATCTTCATGAGCGAGGGAGTGGTAGTGTGACGTTATCTGCGTGAGCGAGGGAGTGGTAGTGTGCCGTTATCTGCATGAGCGAGGGAGTGCTATTATGACGTTATCTTCATGAGCGAGGGAGTGCTATTGTGACGTTATCTTCATGAGCGAGGGAGTGCTATTATGACGTTATCTTCATGAGCGAGGGAGTGCTATTGTGACGTTATCTGCATGAGCGAGGGAGTGGTAGTGTGACGTTATCTGTATGAGCGAGGGAGTGCTAGTGTGACGTTATCTGCATGAGCGAGGGAAGGATATTGTGACGTTATCTGCATGAGCGAGGGAGTGGTAGTGTGACGTTATCTGTATGAGCGAGGGAGTGGTAGTGTGACGTTATCTGTATGAGCGAGGGAGTGCTATTGTGACGTTATCTTCATGAGCGAGGGAGTGGTAGTGTGACGTTATCTGTATGAGCGAGGGAGTGCTATTGTGACGTTATCTGCATGAGCGAGGGAGTGCTAGTGTGATGTTATCTGCATGAGCGAGGGAGTGCTAGTGTGATGTTATCTGCATGAGCGAGGGAAGGATATTGTGACGTTATCTGCATGAGCGAGGGAAGGATATTGTGACGTTATCTGCATGAGCGGTAGTGTGACGTTATCTGCATGAGCGAGGGAAGGATATTGTGACGTTATCTGCATGAGCGAGGAAGTGCTAGTGTGACGTTATCTGCATGAGCGAGGGAGTGCTAGTGTGACGTTATCTGCATGAGCGAGGGAGTGCTAGTGTGACGTTATCTGCATGAGCGAGGGAGTGCTATTGTGACGTTATCTGCATGAGCGAGGGAAGGATATTGTGACGTTATGTGCATGAGCGAGGGAGTGCTAGTGTGACGTTATCTGCATGAGCGAGGGAAGGATATTGTGACGTTATGTGCATGAGCGAGGGAAGGATATTGTGACGTTATCTGCGTGAGCGAGGGAGTGGTAGTGTGCCGTTATCTGCATGAGCGAGGGAGTGCTATTATGACGTTATCTTCATGAGCGAGGGAGTGCTATTGTGACGTTATCTGTATGAGCGAGGGAGTGCTATTGTGACGTTATCTTCATGAGCGAGGGAAGGATATTGTGACGTTATCTGCATGAGCGAGGGAGTGGTAGTGTGACGTTATCTGTATGAGCGAGGGAGGACTTGTCACACCGCTTCCTCTCAGCAACGACCTGGCGTTCTCCTTCCATGGCCGTTGCCATGGTTGCAGCGGTGATGTCATCGACTCACGCCGTCTCCCTCCTGATACCGCTCACTGGTCTGCTGGCGTGAACATGTCCTTATGTAAGTCTCACCTCACTTACTATATGTTGCCCAAGTATAGGTTGTACTTTGTATTCCTGGGTGCTGTTTATTCTACTGTATATTTGATTGCCTGTATGATGCTGAACTCTGCTTGTCTCTGACCTCACTCCTGTTTAACCCCTGAACTGCTGACTGCTGGATTGTCTTTCTGCTGCTGAACTCTGCCTCTGACCTCACTCCTGTTTAACCCCTGAACTGCTGACTGCTGGATTGTCTTTCTGCTGCTGAACTCTACTTGTCTCAGACCTCGCTCCTGTTTAACCCCTGAACTGCTGGCTGCTGGATTGTCTTTCTGCTGCTGAACTCTGCCTCTGACCTCACTCCTGTTTAACCCCTGAACTGCTGACTGCTGGATTGTCTTTCTGCTGCTGAACTCTACTTGTCTCAGACCTCGCTCCTGTTTAACCCCTGAACTGCTGACTGCTGGATTGTCTTTCTGCTGCTGAACTCTGCTTGCCTCTGACCTCACTCCTGTTTAACCCCTGAACTGCTGACTGCTGGATTGTCTTTCTGCTGCTGAACTCTGCTTGTCTCTGACCTCGCTCCTGTTTAACCCCTGAACTGCTGACTGCTGGATTGTCTTTCTGCTGCTGAACTCTGCTTGTCTCTGACCTCGCTCCTGTTTAACCCCTGAACTGCTGACTGCTGGATTGTCTTTCTGCTGCTGAACTCTGCTTGTCTCTGACCTCGCTCCTGTTTAACCCCTGAACTGCTGACTGCTGGATTGTCTTTCTGCTGCTGAACTCTGCTTGCCTCTGACCTCGCTCCTGTTTAACCCCTGAACTGCTGACTGCTGGATTGTCTTTCTGCTGCTGAACTCTGTCTCTGACCTCGCTCCTGTTTAACCCCTGAACTGCTGACTGCTGGATTGTCTTTCTGCTGCTGAACTCTGCTTGTCTCTGACCTCACTCCTGTTTAACCCCTGAACTGCTGACTGCTGGATTGTCTTTCTGCTGCTGAACTCTGCTTGCCTCTGACCTTACTCCTGTTTAACCCCTGAACTGCTGACTGCTGGATTGTCTTTCTGCTGCTGAACTCCACTTGTCTCTGACCTCGCTCCTGTTTAACCCCTGAACTGCTGACTGCTGGATTGTCTTTCTGCTGCTGAACTGTGCTTGTCTCTGACCTCGCTCCTGTTTAACCCCTGAACTGCTGACTGCTGGATTGTCTTTCTGCTGCTTAACTCCACTTGTCTCTGACCTCGCTCCTGTTTAACCCCTGAACTGCTGACTGCTGGATTGTCTTTCTGCTGCTGAACTCTGCCTCTGACCTCACTTCTGTTTAACCCCTGAACTGCTGACTGCTGGATTGTCTTTCTGCTGCTGAACTCTGCTTGCCTCTGACCTCACTCCTGTTTAACCCCTGAACTGCTGACTGCTGGATTGTCTTTCTGCTGCTGAACTCCACTTGTCTCTGACCTCGCTCCTGTTTAACCCCTGAACTGCTGACTGCTGGATTGTCTTTCTGCTGCTGAACTCTGCTTGTCTCTGACCTCGCTCCTGTTTAACCCCTGAACTGCTGACTGCTGGATTGTCTTTCTGCTGCTGAACTCCACTTGTCTCTGACCTCGCTCCTGTTTAACCCCTGAACTGCTGACTGCTGGATTGTCTTTCTGCTGCTGAACTCTGCTTGCCTCTGACCTCGCTCCTGTTTAACCCCTGAACTGCTGACTGCTGGATTGTCTTTCTGCTGCTGAACTCCACTTGTCTCTGACCTCGCTCCTGTTTAACCCCTGAACTGCTGACTGCTGGATTGTCTTTCTGCTGCTGAACTCTGCTTGCCTCTGACCTCGCTCCTGTTTAACCCCTGAACTGCTGACTGCTGGATTGTCTTTCTGCTGCTGAACTCTGTCTCTGACCTCACTCCTGTTTAACCCCTGAACTGCTGACTGCTGGATTGTATTTCTGCTGCTGAACTCTGCTTGCCTCTGACCTCACTCCTGTTTAACCCCTGAACTGCTGACTGCTGGATTGTATTTCTGCTGCTGAACTCTGCTTGCCTCTGACCTCACTCCTGTTTAACCCCTGAACTGCTGACTGCTGGATTGTCTTTCTGCTGCTGAACTCCGCTTGTCTCTGACCTCGCTCCTGTTTAACCCCTGAACTGCTGACTGCTGGATTGTCTTTCTGCTGCTGAACTCTGCTTGTCTCTGACCTCGCTCCTGTTTAACCCCTGAACTGCTGACTGCTGGATTGTCTTTCTGCTGCTGAACTCTGCTTGTCTCTGACCTCGCTCCTGTTTAACCCCTGAACTGCTGACTGCTGGATTGTCTTTCTGCTGCTGAACTCTGCTTGCCTCTGACCTCGCTCCTGTTTAACCCCTGAACTGCTGACTGCTGGATTGTCTTTCTGCTGCTGAACTCTGTCTCTGACCTCGCTCCTGTTTAACCCCTGAACTGCTGACTGCTGGATTGTCTTTCTGCTGCTGAACTCTGCTTGTCTCTGACCTCACTCCTGTTTTAACCCCTGAACTGCTGACTGCTGGATTGTCTTTCTGCTGCTGAACTCTGCTTGCCTCTGACCTCACTCCTGTTTAACCCCTGAACTGCTGACTGCTGGATTGTCTTTCTGCTGCTGAACTCCACTTGTCTCTGACCTCGCTCCTGTTTAACCCCTGAACTGCTGACTGCTGGATTGTCTTTCTGCTGCTGAACTCTGCTTGTCTCTGACCTCGCTCCTGTTTAACCCCTGAACTGCTGACTGCTGGATTGTCTTTCTGCTGCTGAACTCCACTTGTCTCTGACCTCGCTCCTGTTTAACCCCTGAACTGCTGACTGCTGGATTGTCTTTCTGCTGCTGAACTCTGCCTCTGACCTCACTCCTGTTTAACCCCTGAACTGCTGACTGCTGGATTGTCTTTCTGCTGCTGAACTCTGCTTGCCTCTGACCTCGCTCCTGTTTAACCCCTGAACTGCTGACTGCTGGATTGTCTTTCTGCTGCTGAACTCTGCTTGCCTCTGACCTCACTCCTGTTTAACCCCTGAACTGCTGACTGCTGGATTGTCTTTCTGCTGCTGAACTCTGCTTGCCTCTGACCTCGCTCCTGTTTAACCCCTGAACTGCTGACTGCTGGATTGTCTTTCTGCTGCTGAACTCTGTCTCTGACCTCGCTCCTGTTTAACCCCTGAACTGCTGACTGCTGGATTGTCTTTCTGCTGCTGAACTCTGCTTGTCTCTGACCTCACTCCTGTTTAACCCCTGAACTGCTGACTGCTGGATTGTCTTTCTGCTGCTGAACTCTGCTTGCCTCTGACCTCACTCCTGTTTAACCCCTGAACTGCTGACTGCTGGATTGTCTTTCTGCTGCTGAACTCCACTTGTCTCTGACCTTGCTCCTGTTTAACCCCTGAACTGCTGACTGCTGGATTGTCTTTCTGCTGCTGAACTCTGCTTGTCTCTGACCTCGCTCCTGTTTAACCCCTGAACTGCTGACTGCTGGATTGTCTTTCTGCTGCTGAACTCCACTTGTCTCTGACCTCGCTCCTGTTTAACCCCTGAACTGCTGACTGCTGGATTGTCTTTCTGCTGCTGAACTCTGCCTCTGACCTCACTCCTGTTTAACCCCTGAACTGCTGACTGCTGGATTGTCTTTCTGCTGCTGAACTCTGCTTGTCTCTGACCTCACTCCTGTTTAACCCCTGAACTGCTGACTGCTGGATTGTCTTTCTGCTGCTGAACTCCACTTGTCTCTGACCTCGCTCCTGTTTAACCCCTGAACTGCTGACTGCTGGATTGTCTTTCTGCTGCTGAACTCTGCTTGTCTCTGACCTCGCTCCTGTTTAACCGCTGAACTGCTGACTGCTGGATTGTCTTTCTGCTGCTGAACTCTGCTTGTCTCTGACCTCGCTCCTGTTTAACCCCTGAACTGCTGACTGCTGGATTGTCTTTCTGCTGCTGAACTCCACTTGTCTCTGACCTCGCTCCTGTTTAACCCCTGAACTGCTGACTGCTGGATTGTCTTTCTGCTGCTGAACTCTGCTTGTCTCTGACCTCACTCCTGTTTAACCCCTGAACTGCTGACTGCTGGATTGTCTTTCTGCTGCTGAACTCTACTTGTCTCAGACCTCGCTCCTGTTTAACCCCTGAACTGCTGACTGCTGGATTGTCTTTCTGCTGCTGAACTCTGTCTCTGACCTCGCTCCTGTTTAACCCCTGAACTGCTGACTGCTGGATTGTCTTTCTGCTGCTGAACTCTGCTTGCCTCTGACCTCGCTCCTGTTTAACCCCTGAACTGCTGACTGCTGTATTGTCTTTCTGCTGCTGAACTCTGCTTGCCTCTGACCTCACTCCTGTTTAACCCCTGAACTGCTGACTGCTGGATTGTCTTTCTGCTGCTGAACTCCACTTGTCTCTGACCTCGCTCCTGTTTAACCCCTGAACTGCTGACTGCTGGATTGTCTTTCTGCTGCTGAACTCTGCTTGTCTCTGACCTCGCTCCTGTTTAACCCCTGAACTGCTGACTACTGGATTGTCTTTCTGCTGCTGAACTCTGCTTGTTTTTGACCTCGCTCCTGTTTAACCCCTGAACTGCTGACTGCTGGATTGTCTTTCTGCTGCTGAACTCCACTTGTCTCTGACCTCGCTCCTGTTTAACCCCTGAACTGCTGACTGCTGGATTGTCTTTCTGCTGCTGAACTCTGCCTCTGACCTCACTCCTGTTTAACCCCTGAACTGCTGACTGCTGGATTGTCTTTCTGCTGCTGAACTCTGCTTGTCTCTGACCTCGCTCCTGTTTAACCCCTGAACTGCTGACTGCTGGATTGTCTTTCTGCTGCTGAACTCTGCTTGTCTCTGACCTCGCTCCTGTTTAACCCCTGAACTGCTGACTGCTGGATTGTCTTTCTGCTGCTGAACTCTGCTTGCCTCTGACCTCACTCCTGTTTAACCCCTGAACTGCTGACTGCTGGATTGTCTTTCTGCTGCTGAACTCTGCTTGTCTCTGACCTCGCTCCTGTTTAACCCCTGAACTGCTGACTGCTGGATTGTCTTTCTGCTGCTGAACTCCACTTGTCTCTGACCTCCACTTGTCTCTGACCTCGCTCCTGTTTAACCCCTGAACTGCTGACTGCTGGATTGTCTTTCTGCTGCTGAACTCTGCTTGTCTCTGACCTCGCTCCTGTTTAACCCCTGAACTGCTGACTGCTGGATTGTCTTTCTGCTGCTGAACTCTGCTTGTCTCTGACCTCGCTCCTGTTTAACCCCTGAACTGCTGACTGCTGGATTGTCTTTCTGCTGCTGAACTCTGCTTGTCTCTAACCTCGCTCCTGTTTAACCCCTGAACTGCTGACTGCTGGATTGTCTTTCTTTTGCATGATGTACCGAGTCCACGGATTCATCCTAACTTGTGGGATATTGTCCTTCCTGACAGGAAGTAGCAAAGAGAGCACCACAGCAGAGCTGTCTATATAGCTCCCCCCTTAACACTACCCCCCAGTCATTCTCTTTGCTGGCTCTAAGCAGGAAGAGTAAAGAGAAGAGGTGTTAAACTGTTAGTTTTTATTTTATCTTCAATCAAGAGTTTATTTTAAATGGTACCGGTGTTTTACTATTTGCTCTCAGGCAGGACATAGATGAAGATTTCTGCCTGGAGGATGATGATCTTAGCATTTGTAACTAAGGTCCACTGCTGTTCCCACATGAGCTGAGGAGTACAGGAAAACTTCAGTGTGAGGAACGGTTCTTGCTATACAGCAATGAGGTATATTCAGTCATGTTTCTGCAGAGACTGTGTTAATTCAGAAAGGCTGACAGTGTCCCCATTAGGGGAAGGGTAAGCAGTAATCCTAGTGTGAAAGAGGCTTTACTAGCTTGCATAAAGGGCTAAAAAAAAATTGGGCACTCAGTTTGTTATGTGAATTTGGTACAAACATTTGTGTGTTCTGGGAGTAACGTTTAGGTTTATGGGACGTTTGCTTGAGGGGTCATTTGGCTTATTTTGGGTTTCTTATAACCCACATGGGTCACACCTTTTCAAAATTTTACAAATTTGATACTTTTGCTTCTTCGGAGGCTATTTTTGGGAGAAAGGTTTTGCAAGCCGTGGTGCCTTCCGTTTAGGTTCCTGTCTGGTCCCTCCCTTCATCCGGTGTCCTAAAGCTTTGGTATTGGTATCCCACAAGTAAGGATGAATCCGTGGACTCGGTACATCTTGCAAAAGAAATCAAAATTCATGCTTACCTGATAAATTACTTTCTTTTGCGATGAGTCCATGGCCCGCCCTGTCTATTCAAGACAGATAGTATTTTTTATGTAAACTTCAGTCACCTCTGCACCTTATAGTTTCTCCTTTTCTTTCTTGGCCTTCGGTCGAATGACTGGGGGGTGGAGTTAAGGGGGGAGCTATATAGACAGCTCTGCTGTGGTGCTCTCTTTGCTACTTCCTGTCAGGAAGGACAATATCCCACAAGTTAGGATGAATCCGTGGACTCGGTACATCGCAAAAGTAAGAAATTTATCAGGTAAGCATAAAAAATTCTTTCTGCTGCTGAACTCTGCCTCTGACCTGGCTCCTGTTTAACCCCTGAACTGCTGACTGCTGGATTGTCTTTCTGCTGCTGAACTCTGTCTCTGACCTCGCTCCTGTTTAACCCCTGAACTGCTGACTGCTGGATTGTCTTTCTGCTGCTGAACTCCACTTGTCTCTGACCTCGCTCCTGTTTAACCCCTGAACTGCTGACTGCTGGATTGTCTTTCTGCTGCTGAACTCTGCTTGCCTCTGACCTCACTCCTGTTTAACCCCTGAACTGCTGACTGCTGGATTGTCTTTCTGCTGCTGAACTCCACTTGTCTCTGACCTCGCTCCTGTTTAACCCCTGAACTGCTGACTGCTGGATTGTCTTTCTGCTGCTGAACTCTGCTTGTCTCTGATTACTCTCTGCTTAAACCCTTGGTACTGTGGACGATTGGACTGTCTGCCTGGTATTGACCTCTGCTTTCCACTGACTACTCTCTGCTGTTTAACCCTGAACTGCTGGATTGCCTTATTGTTGCTGAACTCTGCCTGACTACTCTTCAGTTATCCCTTGTAGTGCCGTGAAGGATTGTCCTCTACTTTGAGTACTTCATACCTGTTGTAACGCTCGTGGGATACTCCTCTATCAGACCGAACTCGGCCAGTAGTCTTGTTATCCCGATGTCAAGCCGGAAAGATAGGGAATATCCCAGAGCAGAGAAAGTTAGTAAGATGAGGAAGGCGGCACTCACCACAGGCTGGACAGTCCCTAGCGGCAACGGCAGAGTAGTCCAAGGACAAACCACTAGATTGGTCAGGCAGGCAGGGTTTGGCAGAAGCAGTCCAAGGGCACTCCTAGAATTGTAAGGCAGGATTTGGCAACAGTAAAGCAGTCCAAGGGCACACCACTAGAATGGTCAGGCAGGCAGGATTTGGCAACAGTAAAGCAGTCCAAGGGCACACCACTAGAATGGTCAGGCAGGCAGGATTTTGCAACAGAAAAGGCAATCAGAGAATAAACATCTATCACACCCAGGAGCACACAAGGTAACACCTATACTTGGGCAGTGACAGGCATCAGGACCCGAGAGGAGTGTGCGGCGATGACGTCAGTGCTGCACGCCTCTGGCCCGACCCAACCCCTGACAACGAGCAGGGAAGGAGACGCCGCGCCCCTAGCAACGGCTAGAGCGGTGCGGCGTGACACCTGTTCTCTTGTTCTGGGATATTTCCTTATCCTTCCATTTGACGCTGGGATAAGAAGACTACTGGCCAAGTTTGGTCTGATAGGGAAATATCCCATGAGCATTACATTATACTTGGGCCATGGACCCAAATGAGGTAGCAAGAGCAGTCTCTCTTCAGGGACAGTCGCTGGAAACCCATGCCATACACTTGCAGAGTCTGGATTCTAAATTAGAGACTATTACCGCTATGCTCTCCTCACTTGTTGCAGAGAAAAACACTGCTTCTGTTGCCACACAGCCTGCCCCTGTTGCTAGTACCGCAAACCCCTCCCCTGCTTCTGGCAGCATAACCCGGATACCATTGCCTGACAAGTATGATGTCACTACCGACTGTAGGGGATTTCTCAACGAGTGCAGACTGCATTTCTGCAATGACCCTCATACCTTTCAGTCTCATCAGTCAAAGGTCACCTTTATTATTTCCTTTATTGAAGGATAAGGCCCTAGCCTTGGTCTCTCCCCTATTGAAACAAAGTGCTCAACTCCTGAACGATGATGATAACTTCACTTCTGCTGCAGAATACTCTCTCTTGGATAGATCTGTGGCACAATATGCCATTGAGTTTCACACCTTGGCACATGAGACAAGTTGGGATTGCAGTGCTCTCAGTATGGCCTTCCGGAAGGGTCTAACAGATTGTAAGTTCTCACGGGAATAGGGCCCTCAATTCCCCCTGTATTTGTCTGTAAAATGTTGTCTCTTATTGTATTGTTTCTCCGTTGTACTTTTATCCTTGTACCCATGGGCAGCGCTGCGGAATCTGTTGGCGCTTTATAAATAAAGAATAATAATAATAAATAATGAACGCATCAAGGATGAGCTCACTTATTGCGATGTTCCATCTAACCTGGATGAATTTATAGAGCTTTGCATCAGTCTGTCTTCTACCCTTCCTGCACCTCCAGTTGCCTCTGAGGAGGAACCCATGGATCTCTCTTCCCTAAAGTCATCTGAATCTGAAAGACAGAGAAGGAGGAGGTTAAGACTGTGCTTCTATTGTGGTTCTAATTCACACCAACTTAAGAATTGTGATAAACTGCCGGGAAAAACCAATGCTTAGAGGACAAAAGTGGGGTATCTCTAAGCATGGCTACTACTAATTCCCCTCACTCTTCTCGGATCCTGGTACCTATTACTCTTACCTTTCTCCAGAACTCTGTTCACACACAGGCCTTTGTTGATTCTGGGGCAGCCGGTAATTTCCTAGATCACCGCTTCATGATTCACGCAGGTTTACCTCTTCTCCAGAAAAAGCAATATCTCAAAATAACCACTCTGGACGGCACACCCCTTGGTTCAGGCTTAATTCATTTCTAATCAGCACCCCTTACCATAACTGTGGGAGTCCTGCATTCTGAACAGTTGCAATTCGATGTTATTCATTCTCCTGCTCAGCCAGTTATCCTTGGTCTTTCTTGGCTACGCAAACACAATCCTCAATTCAACTGGACTGAGGGGCAGTTGGCCTCTTGGGGTAAATCCTGTTTTCACTCCTGCCTGGCTAAGGTTGTTCTATTACATCACATCCCTATTGCCAGCCTTCTTACCTCAGTATATGCAGAATTTATGGACGTGTTTGAAAAGAAAGCAGCCGATGTACTGCCACCTCACTGCCTTTACAACTGCAAAATCGACCTGTTTCCTGGAGCCCCACTTCCTAAAGGTAGGATTTATCGGCTGTCCAAGGCTGAGACCAAAGCCATGGATGAGTATATCCAAGAAAACTTAGCTAAAGGCTTTATTCGTCCTTCCTCTTCTCCTTCTGGGGCTGGTTTCTTTTTTGTCAGTAAAAAGGATGCTGATTAGCTCCAAAATGCTTGTTACTTCACAAAACTAGATCTTCATGGAGCATACAATCTCATTCGTATCTTCCCGGGACATGATTGGAAGACTGCCTTCAACACGAGATTGGGGCATTATGAGTATTTAGTAATGCCTTTTGGGCTGTGCAACGCCCCTGCTGTCTTTCAAGCTTTCGTTAATGATGTCTTCCGTGACCTCCTTAATCGCACTTTCATCATTTATTTGAATGACGTCCTCATATTCTCCACCTCCCTGGAGGAGCATCATGAGCATTTAAAGCAGGTACTCTGCCTCTCTGGTAACCAAGTTAGAGAAATGCGAATTCGATCAAGTCCAGATTCAGTTCCTTGGCTATGTCATCTCTAAAGAGGGGTTTGCCATGGCTCCAACAAAGCTAACCGCAGTTCTCGAATGGCCTCAAGCCACCACATTGAAAGAACTACAGAGATTCTTTGGGTTTTCTAACTACTTTCGCAAGTTTATAAAGAACTTCTCCAGAATCTTTGCTCCACTCACTGATCTGACTAAAAGAAACAGACTCCAGAAATTGGCCTCCAGTAGCTGTGGAAACTTTTTCTCATCTGAAAAAGGCCTTTTGTACTGCTCCTGTATTACGACATTCTGACCCTGATCTGCAATTCACCTTAGAGGTTGATGCCTCTGAAATAGGAGCTGGTGCAGTCTTAACCCAAAGAGACCCTTCAACCTCCAAAATGCATCCGGTAGCCTTTTTCTCTAAAAGATTTTCTCCTGCAGAGAGGAATTATGACGTGGGAAATTGTGAACTCCTAGCCATCACGATGGCGCTTACTGAATGGCGTCACTCGCTAGAGGGTACTGCCAAACTCATCCACATTTTCACGGATCACAAGAACCTGATGTACTTAGAGACTGCTCATGGACTCAATCCTCGACAGGCAAGGTGGGCCTTATTCTTTTCTTATTTTAACTTCATAGTCTCTTATCTACCTGGTTCGAAAAGCAAGAAGGCTGATGCACTTTCCCGTCAGTTTCCACAATCTACTGATTCCTCAGAAGTTCCTACCGAACACATCATCCCTCCCTCTTGTGTGGTTGCTCAGCTTAACACCTCTCTTCTTAAAAGACTGCAATGTTCTCAGTCAAGAAAACCTCCGGAAGCTCCTGCGGCCCCTGAGATCCTTTTTGTACCTCCTGTTCTACTCACTCCTGTGCTATCCTGGGCTCATGATAGCAAACTATCAGGACATCCCGGCTTGACAAGAACTTTAAAACTCCTTTCCCCACATGTTTGGTGGCCTACCATGAAGTCTTACACTCAGGTGTATGTTTAGGCCTGTCTGATTTGTGCTGCTAATAAGACTCCCCTATCCTTGCCTCATGGTTTATTGCAACCATTGTTCATTCCCAAAAAACCTTGGACACACATAACCATGGACTTTGTTTTGGTTCTCCCACCTTCTGACATCATACGGTTATCTGAGTTGTGGTGGATTGTTTTCCAGACTTGCTCATTTTATACCATTAACCAAGCTACCTGCTCAAGAATTATCGACTCTTTTTCTTTTACATGTGGTTCGACTTCATAGTATTCTTGTTAATATCGTTTCTGACAGAGGTTATCAATTCATCACTACTTTTTGGAGGGCTTTTTGCAAGTAGATTTTATTTGTCTTCTGGCTACCATCCTCAAACTAATGGACTAATGGAGGAGAAAACTAATCAAGATCTCAAAGTCTATCTCAGAGCCTATGTCAATTCTCTAAATACCAATTGGTCTGGATTTTTGCCCCTAGCCGAGTTGGCAAAGAACACTCACTGGCATTCTTCTCTACGATGTTCGCCATTTCAAGCTGCAGCAGGATATCCTCATGTCTTTCCTCTTTCTACACAGTCTACAGGAGTTCCTGCTGCAGAACGTCACTTTTCTGATCTCACTACCCATTGGCAACGTATTCGCTCTCAGTTACGTTCAACTGTCTCCCGATACAAGAAGTTTGCCAATCATCATCAAGCTACTGTTTGTGTCTTTTCAGTAGGTGAACGTGTCTGAGTCTCTACCCGACTTGTTAATTTATGTCAACCCTGTCATAAGTTAGGACCTAGGTATATCGGCCCTTACAAGGTCCTCAAAAGACTTTCTCCTATTGCCTACAAAGTGGCTTTACCCAGAACCCTGTGCATACTTCCAGTCTTCCACATATCACTGCTCAAGCCTTACATCACGAACAGATACACTCGACTCAGACCTCCTCCTCCACTATTAATTGATGGAAAACCCGAGTATGACGTCGCTAAAATCCTGGACTCCAGATTCAGGCACAGGCAACTACAATACCTAGTGCACTGGAAGGGTTACTCTGTGGCGGATCGTTCCTGGATTCCAGCCCGTGATGTTCATTCTCCATCTTTGGTCTCCATAGATCTTTCCTTTATCCTTCTACTTGACGCCAGGATAAGAAGACTACTGGCCAAGTTTGGTCTGATAGGGAAATATCCCACGAGCATTACAGGGCTAGTGTGATGTTATCTGCATGAGTTAGGGAGGGTCTAGTGTGATGTTATTTGCATGATAGTGCTATTGTGACTTTATCTGCATGAGCGAGGTGGGACTAGTGTGATGTTATCTGTGTGAGCATGAGAGAACTAGTGTGACGTTATCTGCGTGAGCGAAGGAGTGGTAGTGTGACGTTATCTGCGTGAAGGAGGGCTAGTGTGACGTTATCTGCGTGAGCGAGGGAGTGCTAGTGTGACGTTATCTGCGTGAGCAAGGGAGTGCAAGTGTGACGATATCTGCATGCATAAGGGAGGGTTAGAGTGACGTTATCTACGTGAGCGAGGAAGGGCTAGTGTGACGTTATCTATGTGAGCGAGGAAGGGCTAATGTGACGTTATCTGCATGAGCGAGGGAGGGCTATTGTGAGGGAGTGCTTGTGACATCTGCGTGAACAAGGGAGGGCTAGTGTGACGTTATCGACGTGACGAGGGAAGGTTAGTGTGACATTATGTGAGCGAGAGAGGGCTAGTGTGACGTTATCTGCGTGAACGAGGGAAGGTTAGTGTGACGTTATCTATGTGAGCGAGAGAGGGCTAGTGTGACGTTATCTGCGTGAACGAGGGAAGGTTAGTGTGACATTATATAAGTGTACGTATATCTCAGCGCCAACTATACCTTGTGTGCCCGGATGGTGGTGGTACCTAGCTGCCACCTAGATATAATCAAATGAGAATAGTGTATCCAGGCGCCAACAAATGGAGGCTAAGGTTAAAGTTTATCAATATTTATTCAAGATAATTCTTCTCTTATATACAGTTTAGTAGTTAAAAACTTGTTAAGACAATTTAAAACAATAATATGGTGATTAAAATCTATCAGAGACGCATGGATCCACGCTAAAAGAATTAAATTAAAAAACAATAATCTGTAATCTTAAACTTTAAGCAGGGTATAGATATACAATTTCAACAATGTGTGTTTTTAAACAATTTAGTGTGATGGTGTGTGTGAGCATCTGCTCTACACTGTGATTGTGATGCGAAGTCAAATAGTGAACATTGTGTCTTAAAAGACAATAACAAAAAATCAATAACAAAAAATCAATCCTGTGAAGAAAACAATCAGCAAACAGTCCTGTGAGCAAAAAATAGTCCTGTGAGCAAAAAATAATAGTAGTACATGGACAGTCCTGTGAGCAAAAAAATAATAATCCTGTGCAGAAATAAAAATAAATTCAGTTGAAGACAAAAACTCGCTCCTGTGTGAGAGAAAAATCACTTCTGTGTGGCAAATATCCAGAAAAACGTGATGTGTGTATCAAAAGAAAAATGTTGGAAAAACGTTGCAAGAAATGAAATGATAAAAAACAGTGCTCTGTGGAGACTGAGCTCCAAGCTGAAAGTAAAAACAATTTGCTAGAAGTAACAAACAAATATGCCAATCGATAAAAACCTGTGGGGAAAAAAATAGATACAATGTGTAGATAATTTTTCAATCGTACCCTCCTAGTGGAATATAAGCAGATGCTCACACACACCATCACACTAAATTGTTTAAAAACACACATTGTTGAAATTGTATATCTATACCCTGCTTAAAGTTTAAGATTACAGATTATTGTTTTTTAATTTAATTCTTTTAGCGTGGATCCATGCGTCTCTGATAGATTTTAATCACCATATTATTGTTTTAAATTGTCTTAACAAGTTTTTAACTACTAAACTGTATATAAGAGAAGAATTATCTTGAATAAATATTGATAAACTTTAACCTTAGCCTCCATTTGTTGGCGCCTGGATACACTATTCTCATTAGTGTGACATTATCTAAGTGAGCGAAGGAGGGCTAGTGTGATTTGTATCTGCTTGAGCGAGGGAGGGTTAGTGTGACGTTATCTGCGTGAGCGAGGGAGGTGACACAACAGCTTTTTATGTATGTACATGAGCATATTAACACAACAGTTCTCTTCATCTTTCAGTGCATCGTGGGAGTGGCAGGAGGTGCTACAAGAGCTGCCCTTACTGTGCACCAAGCCAGACGTGACAATATGGCAGACGTTTGTGCCAAGGATGGGAGCCAGGTCAGTTGTGCACTCTTTGTCTTACTCTTCCTCAATCCTTGACTCTCTGACTTTGTGCCTCACCACCTGACTCGTACTTCCTGACTCTATACTTCACTCTCTGTCTCTCTGACCTACTCATAGACTCTATGCCAGTGTGTGCGACTCTTATTCAGGCCCTGATAATCAAAGCCTCTCCTGTTTGGAGAGAAATTATAGTAGAGACTTCACAGGGGCTGAATTTACGGGCGGGACCTGGAAGTTCCAGAGAGATGAGAGATGCCTCCCAGAAAACGTTCTGCTCACATGAGAGATCCTCCAGCACTCTGAGATCTCTCACAACATTCTAGACAGACAGATTTTGCTATACTTGTCCAAGGGGTGTTGTGACGACCCAAGGTTATCCAACCCTGTGCCAGTCACTTATTTGGCACAGAAAGGGTTATCAGCCCCCTTTTACTGTCACCAATAGGTCACAATCTAGCCACACCAGGCCAGCTTGTGATTTAGCTCAGTGGGTGCAAGGGTTAACAACACTCTCCAGTCTGTACTAGACGTAAAAGAAATGCCCCAAAACTCCCCTTTAATGCCACCCACACTAAACTAATTATAGCTAGCTGCCACATTTATTAAAGGGAAAATCCTAAGAAAAACCCCCAGATTTACACATTAACTTGCAGAATACAATTTAGCAGAAAGTAACCTAAATTATACAGTTCTAATATTCCAGTCTCTTCAGTAACGTGGTTCAATTATTAGACAAAGGCCAAACTTAATAAAGGAATTATTTATTATGCCAAAAATATTATGCACAATGCATTATTAATAAAAAGTTGTTAAAAATAAAATGACACATTAGCAAACAGGTTAAAATAAACAAGGAAGGAAAACAGATTGAATTCTTTTCTAGTTCCAAGATCTGTGCCAGGGGCTGGCATGAAAGCAATGGTCCTTACCCTGTAGAGCAGCTCCCCTTGTAAGAATGACATCTTATAGTTGAAAAATAAGATTCTTATACCTATTTTCCATAGATCAGGTTGCCTGACCACACCCTCCTGGGCGGGCTAAGAAACCCTGTCTTTATGACCTTCATGAAACTAAGTTTTTTTTGCCTGAAATTATAGAATCCATTATAATTTCTAATAGGTAACTCTATTTTCAGATTTACTGACCGGTAATATCTTTCATTGGGAGAATCAATTTGATACCAGATATGACAGATTTCCCTTCATTTAATGTCATAACAGTTTTAAACACATATATACATAATACCCATGTCCCTTTATTGACCTCATCAGGATATGTGACTGAGGCCCTGTTTTCTATCATGTATTCTCTGGACAGTCTAAGCCATAAAACTCTATCCTGTTTACACTGCCAAGCATTTATGATGCTCCTGGCACTTCAAAGAAACACAAACCCAGGACACAATTCTTCTTGAAAAGCAGATAACTGTTTTTAGCTCACAAACTGAACAGAATTAACCCCTTCTCAACTAAATCCTGAGGTATTCGTGACAGGTATTCCCTGCAGTTCTGTTTGTTAAGGGGAGACGAGCCCAGGGCCATACAACACTGCATGACATGAGTTGTTGCACTTCAGATTACGTTCAGTATTATTACATTTAAAGTGAAAGTCAATCCTAGAATTTTTGAAACGCTAGGATTGACTATGGAAACAAGAGGGACCTTAGCAGCTCAAAATGGCAATTGGTTAAAATAAATAAAGGAGCTTTCTGCATGAAGTATCTTATACTTCATGAATGAAAGTCCCCTTTATTTGTTTCAATAGTCAATCCTAGTGTTTCAAAAACTTACTTTAAGCTTTGCACTTTCTATTTTATATTTTAATACATTTAGAACATTGATTTTACACATTCTGGTTATTTTGAAAGTTTTTGTGTTACTTTAACAAAATAGTATCATACTTGGAATAGTTATGTGTATCTTTTACAACTTATTTTGCACTTTGTATTTTCTTTGTTGTAAAATAAAATAGAGCTTCAGAATACGCTGAACAGTGCACTTCCCAGTGTATGTCTGAAGCTCTCACAATTCTTGTGAAATATTGTAAGCATTTTACGCAAGCTGCTCTCACTGAATTATATCTACAGCTGTAAGCAGGTAACTTTTGCTCAAAATTCACAATACACATTTAAATGACAGTAATATATACTAAACTAGGAACAAAAGCAATTTAAGGAGCAGTAAATACAGTAGATTTGCATAAACAACAACTGCATAATAAAAAGACAACGCATTAGCATTTAGTCTTATCTTCAAATGAGTAGTAGATTTTTTTCTGACAAATGTCAAAGTTATGTCACTTCCACTCCTCCTGTATCATGTGACAGATATCAGCCAATCACAAATGCATAAACGTATAGGGGCCGATTTATCAACCCTCTGTCAAACATGATCCGATCAGCGGATCATGTCCAACAGACATCGCTGAATGCGGAGAGCAATACGCTTTCCGCATTCAGCATTGCACCAGCAGCTCTTGTGAACTGTTGGTGCAATGCCACCCCCTACAGATTTGCGGCCAATCGGCCACTAGCAGGGGGTGTCAATCAACCCAATCGTATTGGATCAGGTTGATTTCCCGCGATATCTGTCCACCTCCTCAGAGCAGGCGGACAGGTTATGGAGCAGCGGTCTTTAGACTGAAGGCTCTCCAGAAACGCGGCCCTTCAAGCTCCATACGGTGCTTGATAAATAGGCCCCATAGTCTGAGAACTCTTGCACATGCTCAGTAGGAGCTAGTGCTTAAAAACGTGTAAATATAAAAAGACTGTGCACATTTTGTTACTGGAATTAAATTGGAAAGTTGTTTAAAATTACTGTTCTATCTGAGTCATGAAAGTTTTATTTTTGAGTTGTGTCCCCTTAAATTGTAGTGAAAAATTGTCTGTTTAATTTGTATTTACTGCAAACTGAGACTTTATATCAGCCTCAGGTGTTATCCTGTTAACTTCAGTCTCCCATGTGAAATTCTGTATCCCAGAGAGCTTCATTACTTTCTATGGAAGGCATCTCTCATCTCTCTCTGGGACTTTCAGGTTCTGCCCCTGTGACGTCTGCGCTATCCTTTCTCACCAAGCTGGAGAACCTTTACTTATCTGCTCCTTTAGAAAGTAATGAAGATCTCTAGGATACAAACTCACAGAGAGATTGAAGTAAAAGGAACGTGCTAATAATTTTTTCTCATTATTCAGATAAAACATACAATTTTATGTTCTGATTTGCTTTCATTATCAAATCTGCTTCTTTCTCACGGTATCCTTTGTTTAAGAAGCAGTAATGCACTACTGGGAACTAACTAAACACATTGGGTGAGCAAATGACAAGAGGACTTAATCTACAGTCACTTAGCAGCTAGCTCCCAGTAGTGCATCGCTGCTCCCCTGTGCCTATTTAGGTATGCTTTTCAACAAAAGATACCAAGAGAATAAAGCACATTATATAATGGAAGTAAATTGAAAAGTTGCTTAAAACTGTAAGCGCTAACGGAATCATGAGAGAAACATATTGGGTGTCATGGGAGCACTTGGCACGCATAAAAAATCTCTGTAGTGAATAGAAATTAAATCTAAAAATGATTTATTATAATTTAAAGGGCCAGTCAATGTTTTTATTCTGTAATTATGTACCGTGTATATTAACCTGTATGCGCGCTGTGTATATTAACCTGTATGCCCACTGTGTATATTAATCTGTATGCGCGCTGTGTATATTAACCTGTATGTACTGTGTATATTAACCTGTATGCACTGTGTATATTAACCTGTATGCGCTGTGTATATTAACCTGTATGCACTGTGTATATTAACCTGTATGTGCTGTGTATATTAACCTGTATGCACTGTGTATATTAACCTGTATGCGCTGTGTATATTAACCTGTATGCACTGTGTATATTAACCTGTATGCACTGTGTATATTAACCTGTATGCACTGTGTATATTAACCTGTATGTGCTGTGTATATTAACCTGTATGTGCTGTGTATATTAATCTGTATACGCACTGTGTATATTAATCTGTATGCACCGTGTATATTAACCTGTATGCACTGTGTATATTAATCTGTATGCGCTGTGTATATTAACCTGTATGTACTGTGTATATTAATCTGTATGCGCTGTGTATATTAACCTGTATGTACTGTGTATATTAATCTGTATGTACTGTGTATATTAACCTGTATGCACTGTGTATATTAACCTGTATGCGCTGTGTATATTAACCTGTATGCACTGTGTATATTAACCTGTATGTACTGTGTATATTAACCTGTATGCACTGTGTATATTAACCTGTATGTACTGTGTATATTAACCTGTATGCACTGTGTATATTAACCTGTATGCGCTGTGTATATTAACCTGTATGCGCTGTGTATATTAACCTGTATGCACTGTGTATATTAACCTGTATGTACTGTGTATATTAATCTGTATGTACTGTGTATATTAACCTGTATGCACTGTGTATATTAACCTGTATGTACTGTGTATATTAACCTGTATGCACTGTGTATATTAACCTGTATGCGCTGTGTATATTAACCTGTATGTACTGTGTATATTAACCTGTATGTACTGTGTATATTAACCTGTATGCGCTGTGTATATTAACCTGTATGTGCTGTGTATATTAATCTGTATACGCACTGTGTATATTAACCTGTATGTGCTGTGTATATTAACCTGTATGCACTGTGTATATTAACCTGTATGTGCTGTGTATATTAACCTGTATGTGCTGTGTATATTAACCTGTATGCCCTGTGTATATTAACCTGTATGTGCTGTGTATATTAACCTGTATGCCCTGTGTATATTAACCTGTATGTGCTGTGTATATTAACCTGTATGCACTGTGTATATTAACCTGTATGTGCTGTGTATATTAATCTGTATGCACTGTGTATATTAACCTGTATGTGCTGTGTATATTAATCTGTATGTACTGTGTATATTAACCTGTATGCGCTGTGTATATTAACCTGTATGTGCTGTGTATATTAATCTGTATGTACTGTGTATATTAACCTGTATGTGCTGTGTATATTAATCTGTATGTACTGTGTATATTAACCTGTATGCGCTGTGTATATTAACCTGTATGCGCTGTGTATATTAACCTGTATGTAATGTGTATATTAATCTGTATGTACTGTGTATATTAACCTGTATGCGCTGTGTATATTAACCTGTATGCGCTGTGTATATTAACCTGTATGCACTGTGTATATTAACCTGTATGCGCTGTGTATATTAACCTGTATGCACTGTGTATATTAACCTGTATGCACTGTGTATATTAACCTGTATGCACTGTGTATATTAACCTGTATGCGCTGTGTATATTAACCTGTATGCGCTGTGTATATTAACCTGTATGTGCTGTGTATATTAATCTGTATGTACTGTGTATATTAATCTGTATGCACTGTGTATATTAACCTGTATGCGCTGTGTATATTAACCTGTATGTGCTGTGTATATTAACCTGTATGCGCTGTGTATATTAACCTGTATGTGCTGTGTATATTAACCTGTATGCGCTGTGTATATTAACCTGTATGTGCTGTGTATATTAACCTGTATGTGCTGTGTATATTAACCTGTATGCGCTGTGTATATTAACCTGTATGTACTGTGTATATTAACCTGTATGTGCTGTGTATATTAACCTGTATGCGCTGTGTATATTAACCTGTATGTACTGTGTATATTAACCTGTATTCACTGTGTATATTAACCTGTATGCACTGTGTATATTAACCTGTATGCACTGTGTATATTAACCTGTATGCACTGTGTATATTAACCTGTATGTGCTGTGTATATTAACCTGTATGCGCTGTGTATATTAACCTGTATGCACCGTGTATATTAATCTGTATGCACTGTGTATATTAACCTGTATGCACTGTGTATATTAACCTGTATGTGCTGTGTATATTAATCTGTATACGCACTGTGTATATTAATCTGTATGCACCGTGTATATTAACCTGTATGCACTGTGTATATTAACCTGTATGCACTGTGTATATTAACCTGTATGTGCTGTGTATATTAATCTGTATACGCACTGTGTATATTAATCTGTATGCACCGTGTATATTAACCTGTATGCACCGTGTATATTAATCTGTATGCACTGTGTATATTAATCTGTATGCGCGCTGTGTATATTAATCTGTATGTGCTGTGTATATTAACCTGTATGTGCTGTGTATATTAACCTGTATGCACTGTGTATATTAACCTGTATGTGCTGTGTATATTAACCTGTATTCACTGTGTATATTAACCTGTATGCACTGTGTATATTAACCTGTATGCACTGTGTATATTAACCTGTATGCACTGTGTATATTAACCTGTATGCGCTGTGTATATTAACCTGTATGCGCTGTGTATATTAACCTGTATGCACTGTGTATATTAACCTGTATGTGCTGTGTATATTAATCTGTATACGCACTGTGTATATTAATCTGTATGCACCGTGTATATTAACCTGTATGCACCGTGTATATTAATCTGTATGCGCGCTGTGTATATTAATCTGTATGCGCGCTGTGTATATTAATCTGTATGCGCGCTGTGTATATTAACCTGTATGCGCTCTGTGTATATTAACCTGTATGTGCTGTGTATGTACTGTGTATATTAACCTGTATGTGCTGTGTATGTACTGTGTATATTAATCTGTATGCGCGCTGTGTATATTAACCTGTATGCGCTCTGTGTATATTAACCTGTATGTGCTGTGTATGTACTGTGTATATTAACCTGTATGTGCTGTGTATGTACTGTGTACATTAACCTGTATGCGCGCGGTGTACATTAACCTGTATGCGCGCCTACAGGTGACTGTAAAAAAATAATATGAAGCATATTAGAAATGTACATCCCCCCCCCCCAGTGCGTAAGCATTTGGCTCAGTGGTGCTATAATTAGACAGTGCGTCTGTGACGCTATTTTTATTTTTACAGTCACTGCTAAGTTAATGTTACAGAATTCCACACATAGTAACCGATCTGCTTCCTCTGACTCGCGCCCTGTCTCTCTGATGTCCTTCCTTACTCACGCCCTGTCTCTCTGATGTCCTTCCTTACTCACGCCCTGTCTCTCTGATGTCCTTCCTTACTCACGTCCTGTCTCTCTGATGTCCTTCCTTACTCACGCCCTGTCTCTCTGATGTCCTTCCTTACTCACGCCCTGTCTCTCTGATGTACTTCCTTACTCACGCCCTGTCTCTCTGATGTCCTTCCTTACTCACGCCCTGTCTCTCTGATGTCCTTCCTTACTCACGCCCTGTCTCTCTGATGTACTTCCTTACTCACGCCCTGTCTCTCTCATGTACTTCCTTACTCACACCCTGTCACTCAGATGTCCTTCCTTACTCACGCCCTGTCTCTCTGATGTCCTTCCTTACTCACACCCTGTCACTCAGATGTCCTTCCTTACTCACGCCCTGTCTCTCTGATGTACTTCCTTACTCACGCCCTGTCTCTCTGATGTACTTCCTTACTCACGCCCTGTCTCTCTGATGTAATTTCTTACTCACGCCCTGTCTCTCTGATGTACTGCCTGTTACAAAAGCATTAGTTTTCATTGTGTACCTTTAAGTGCTATTTTCACCTTTCAGCCCTATTTGCAGCCGTCGAAATGCTGCATAGGTTCTCTCCCTTCGAGTTGCTCTACGGAAGAAAGGTACGGGGACCCCTAAACCTGATCCGGGAGCACTGGGAGGGAGAGATGGAGACTGACGGTGTCCCCATTGTGCCATACGTGCTGGAACTCAGGGACCGAATGGAGCAATTAGCCAAATCAGTGCGGGCTAATCTCCAGTCGGCCCAGAGAAGACAGAAGGTATGGTACGATCGGGGGGCCCGAAAGAGAATCTTCACCATAGGACAAAAGGTGTTAGTACTTAAGCCGGTGAAGACAGACAAATTGCAGGCGTCCTGGCAGGGCCCCTACCAGATCGTAGAGAAAACATAATTTATGTAAGAACTTACCTGATAAATTCATTTCTTTCATATTAGCAAGAGTCCATGAGCTAGTGACGTATGGGATATACATTCCTACCAGGAGGGGCAAAGTTTCCCAAACCTCAAAATGCCTATAAATACACCCCTCACCACACCCACAATTCAGTTTAACGAATAGCCAAGAAGTGGGGTGATAAAAAAGTGCGAAAGCATATAAAATAAGGAATTGGAATAATTGTGCTTTATACAAAAATCATAACCACCCTAAAAAAAGGGCGGGCCTCATGGACTCTTGCTAATATGAAAGAAATGAATTTATCAGGTAAGTTCTTACATAAATTATGTTTTCTTTCATGTAATTAGCAAGAGTCCATGAGCTAGTGACGTATGGGATAATGATTACCCAAGATGTGGATCTTTCCACGCAAGAGTCACTAGAGAGGGAGGGATAAAATAAAGACAGCCAATTCCGCTGAAAATAATCCACACCCAAAATAAAGTTTAATGAAAAACATAAGCAGAAGATTCAGACTGAAACCGCTGCCTGAAGTACTTTTCTACCAAAAACTGCTTCAGAAGAAGAAAATACATCAAAATGGTAGAATTTAGTAAAAGTATGCAAAGAGGACCAAGTTGCTGCTTTGCAAATCTGATCAATCGAAGCTTCATTCCTAAACGCCCAGGAAGTAGAAACTGACCTAGTAGAATGAGCTGTAATCCTTTGAGGCGGAGTCTTACCCGACTCAACATAGGCAAGATGAATTAAAGATTTCAACCAAGATGCCAAAGAAATGGCAGAAGCTTTCTGACCTTTCCTAGAACCGGAAAAGATAACAAATAGACTAGAAGTCTTTCGGAAAGACTTAGTAGCTTCAACATAATATTACAAAGCTCTAACAACATCCAAAGAATGCAATGATTTCTCCTTAGAATTCTTAGGATTAGGACATAATGAAGGAACCACAATTTCTCTACTAATGTTGTTGGAATTCACAACTTTAGGTAAAAATTCAAAAGAAGTTCGCAACACCGCCTTATCCTGATGAAAAATCAGAAAAGGAGACTCACAAGAAAGAGCAGATAATTCAGAGACTCTTCTGGCAGAAGAGATGGCCAAAAGGAACAAAACTTTCCAAGAAAGTAATTTAATGTCCAATGAATGCATAGGTTCAAACGGAGGAGCTTGAAGAGCTCCCAGAACCAAATTCAAACTCCAAGGAGGAGAAATTGACTTAATGACAGGTTTTATACGAACCAAAGCTTGTACAAAACAATGAATATCAGGAAGAATAGCAATCTTTCTGTGAAAAAGAACAGAAAGAGCAGAGATTTGACCTTTCAAGGAACTTGCGGACAAACCCTTATCTAAACCATCCTGAAGAAACTGTAATATTCTCGGTATTCTAAAAGAATGCCAAGAAAAATGATGAGAAAGACACCAAGAAATATAAGTCTTCCAGACTCTATAATATATCTCTCTGGATACAGATTTACGAGCCTGTAACATAGTATTAATCACAGAGTCAGAGAAACCTCTTTGACCAAGAATCAAGCGTTCAATCTCCATACCTTTAAATTTAAGGATTTGAGATCCTGATGGAAAAAAGGACCTTGTGACAGAAGGTCTGGTCTTAACGGAAGAGTCCACGGTTGGCAAGAGGCCATCCGGACAAGATCCGCATACCAAAACCTGTGAGGCCATGCCGGAGCTACCAGCAGAACAAACGAGCATTCCTTCAGAATCTTGGAGATTACTCTTGGAAGAAGAACTAGAGGCGGAAAGATATAAGCAGGATGATACTTCCAAGGAAGTGATAATGCATCCACTGCCTCCGCCTGAGGATCCCGGGATCTGGACAGATACCTGGGAAGTTTCTTGTTTAGATGAGAAGCCATCAGATCTATTTCTGGAAGCTCCCACATTTGAACAATCTGAAGAAATACCTCTGGGTGAAGAGACCATTCGCCCGGATGCAACGTTTGGCGACTGAGATAATCCGCTTCCCAATTGTCTATACCTGGGATATGAACCGCAGAGATTAGACAGGAGCTGGATTCCGCCCAAATCAGAATTCGAGATACTTCTTTCATAGCTAGAGGACTGTGAGTCCCTCCTTGATGATTGATGTATGCCACAGTAGTGACATTGGAGAATCAGAAGAAATAATATCAAAGCGCCAAACAACACTGGCAGGGTCTGGGTGGTTTACTTTGAGTGTTAATCAAGTAATAATTTTAAAACAATATGACATTTAAGACAATTTATTGCGATAAAACAATATAAAACAATGTTGGTTTAAAACAATGTTACATTAAAAACAAATAATCAAGGATCCAAGATTTTACAAGAGATGACAAGAATACAATACAAAAAAGGAAAGGTTGGTTGTGTCAGCCTATGGGCGTGATAGAGCGGTGTAATATATAACTGATGTTTGTGGATAAAAGGTGTCTTTTCTAGTATTGAAAAGCATATAATGTACAATAAATATGCAGGTTTGGAGAATGTTTGTGTCAAAATCAAATTCGTGAATAACCGAAGATAAACAATAGTGACTTGAAAAATAAAACAAAACAATATTTGAAAAATGTGAAAAAACTGCTCTAAAAAAGGATAAGCAGAGAACGGTGTGAACAAAAATTTTTCAAAAAGTTTTTAAAAAAAGATGCAAACTGTCTTCGTGATAATGTCAATAAGAAGTGAATCAACAGTCTTCACAAAGGGTGCAAATATATCCGGTGGGATGCAAAAAAATAATGATAAAAATATCCGGTGAAAAACAAATGAAAAACACCAGAAAAACAAGTGGTAAAAGGAAGGAAGTCTGTTCAAATTGGTGTGAATTAATCACACGATCCAAACAAATGTTGAGTGACATTCTGATATTATTTTTTAAAAACCATCTACACTATTGTTTATTTCTTTTTTGGCAGAAGGACTTTCATCTGCAACAAGTTGTATCTATTGTTTTGAAGACACACTAGCACCCTCAACTTTTGGAGGAAAACTACCACACACACATTTAACATTTGTTTGGATCGTGTGATTAATTCACACCAATTTGAACAGACTTCCTTCCTTTTACCACTTGTTTTTCTGGTGTTTTTCATTTGTTTTTCACCGGATATTTTTATCATTATTTTTTTGCATCCCACCGGATATATTTGCACCCTTTGTGAAGACTGTTGATTCACTTCTTATTGACATTATCACGAAGACAGTTTGCATCTTTTTTGAAAAACTTTTTGAAAAATTTTTGTTCACACCGTTCTCTGCTTATCCTTTTTTAGAGCAGTTTTTTCACATTTTTCAAATATTGTTTTGTTTTATTTTTCAAGTCACTATTGTTTATCTTCGGTTATTCACGAATTTGATTTTGACACAAACATTCTCCAAACCTGCATATTTATTGTACATTATATGCTTTTCAATACTAGAAAAGACACCTTTTATCCACAAACATCAGTTATATATTACACCGCTCTATCACGCCCATAGGCTGACACAACCAACCTTTCCTTTTTTGTATTGTATTCTTGTCATCTCTTGTAAAATCTTGGATCCTTGATTATTTGTTTTTAATGTAACATTGTTTTAAACCAACATTGTTTTATATTGTTTTATATTGTTTTATCGCAATAAATTGTCTTAAATGTCATATTGTTTTAAAATTATTACTTGATTAACACTCAAAGTAAACCACCCAGACCCTGCCAGTGTTGTTTGGCGCTTTGATATTATTTCTTCTGATTCTCCATACACTTCTGATCGCTAGGGGTCAATTTATTAGAGCTAAGGGTCTTTTATGCAGTAGGCGCTCAGTGATACACTCCATTTAACAGTAGTGACATTGTCTGTCTGAAAACAAATGAACGATTCTCTCTTCAGAAGAGGCCAAGACTGAAGAGCTCTGAAAATTGCACGGAGTTCCAAAATATTGATCGGTAATCTCACCTCCTGAGATTCCCAAACTCCTTGTGCCATCAGAGATCCCCACACAGCTCCCCAACCTGTGAGACTTGCATCTGTTGAAATTACAGTCCAGGGGGCCCATTTATCAAAGGGCTTGCGGACCTGATCCGACACTGCGGATCAGGTCCGCAAGACCTCGCTAAATGCGGAGAGCAATACGCTCTCCACATTTAACATTGCACCAGCAGCTCACAAGAGCTGCTGGTGCAACGCCGCCCCCTGCTGACTCGCGGCCAATCGGCCGCCAGCAGGGAGCTGTCAATCAACCCGATCGTATTCGATCGGGTTGATTTCCGGCGGTTCCTGTCCGCCTGCTCAGAGCAGGCGGACAGGGTTATGAAGCAGCGGTCTTTAGACCGCTGCTTCATAACTTGTGTTTCTGGCGAGTCTGAAGACTCGCCAGAAACACGGCCCTTCAAGCTCCATACGGAGCTTGATAAATGGGCCTGTATGTCGGAAGCACAAAAGAAGCCCCCTGAATTAAACGATGGTGATCTGTCCACCACGTTAGAGAGTGTCGTACAATCGGTTTTAAAGATATTAATTGAGATATCTTTGTGTAATCCTTGCACCATTGATTCAGCATACAGAGCTGAAGAGGTCGCATGTGAAAACGAGCAAAGGGGATCGCGTCCGATGCAGCAGTCATAAGACCTAGAATTTCCAAGCATAAGGCTACCGAAAGGAATGATTGTGACTGAAGGTTTCAATTTTAGACGTCTCTTGTCTGTTAAAGACAGAGTCATGGACACTGAATCTATCTGGAAACCCAGAAAGGTTACCCTTGTCTGAGGAATCAATGAACTTTTTGGTGAATTGATCCTCCAACCATGATCTTGAAGAAACAACACAAGTCGATTCGTATGAGATTCTGCTAAATGTAAAGACTGAGCAAGTACCAAGATATCGTCCAAATAAGGAAATACCACAATACCCTGTTCTCTGATTACAGACAGCAGGGCACCGAGAACCTTTGTAAAAATTCTTGGAGCTGTAGCTAGGCCAAACGGCAGAGCCACAAACTGGTAATGCTTGTCCAGAAAAGAGAATCTCAGGAACTGATAATGATCTGGATGAATCGGAATATGCAGATATGCATCCTGTAAATCTATTGTGGACATAAAATGCCCTTGCTGAACAAAAGGCAAGATAGTCCTTACAGTTACCATTTTGAACGTTGGTATCCTTACATAACGATTCAATATTTTTAGATCCAGAACTGGTCTGAAGGAATTCTCCTTCTTTGGTACAATGAAGAGATTTGAATAAAACCCCATCCCCTGTTCCAGAACTGGAACTGGCATAATTACTCCAGCCAACTCTAGATCTGAAACACAATTCAGAAATGCTTGAGCTTTCACTGGATTTACTGGGACACGGGAAAGAAAAAATCTCTTTGCAGGAGGTCTCATCTTGAAACCAATTCTGTACCCTTCTGAAACAATGTTCTGAATCCAAAGATTGTGAACAGAATTGATCCAAATTTCTTTGAAAAAACGTAACCTGCCCCCTACCAGCTGAGCTGGAATGAGGGCCGCACCTTCATGTGGACTTAGAAGCAGGCTTTGCCTTTCTAGAAGGCTTGGATTTATTCCAGACTGGAGATGGTTTCCAAACTGAAACTGCTCCTGAGGATGAAGGATCAGGCTTTTGTTCTTTGTTGAAACGAAAGGAACGAAAACGATTATTAGCCCTGTTTTTACCCTTAGATTTTTTATCCTGTGGTAAAAAAGTTCCTTTCCCACCAGTAACAGTTGAGATAATAGAATCCAACTGAGAACCAAATAATTTGTTACCCTGGAAAGAAATGGAAAGTAGAGTTGATTTAGAAGCCATATCAGCATTCCAAGTTTTAAGCCATAAAGCTCTTCTAGCTAAAATAGCTAGAGACATAAACCTGACATCAACTCTGATAATATCAAAAATGGCATCACAGATAAAATTATTAGCATGCTGAAGAATAATAATAATATTATGAGAATCACGATGTGTTACTTGTTGCGCTAAAGTCTCCAACCAAAAAGTTGAAGCTGCAGCAACATCAGCCAAAGATATAGCAGGTCTAAGAAGATTACCTGAACACAGATAAGCTTTTCTTAGAAAGGATTCAATTTTCCTATCTAAAGGATCTTTAAACGAAGTACCATCTGACGTAGGAATAGTAGTACGTTTAGCAAGGGTAGAAATAGCCCCATCAACTTTAGGGATTTTGTCCCAAAATTCTAATCTGTCAGACGGTACAGGATATAATTGCTTAAAACGTTTAGAAGGAGTAAATGAATTACCCAATTTATCCCATTCTCTGGAAATTACTTCAGAAATAGCATTAGGAACAGGAAAAACTTCTGGAATAACCACAGGAGATTTAAATACCTTATCTAAACGTTGAGAATTAGTATCAAGAGGACCAGAATCCTCTATTTCTAAAGCAATTAGTACTTCTTTAAGTAAAGAACGAATAAATTCCATTTTAAATAAATATGAAGATTTATCAGCATCAATCTCTGAGACAGAATCCTCTGAACCAGAAAAGTCATCAGAATCAGAATGATGATGTTCATTTAAAAATTCATCTGTAGAGAGAGAAGTTTTAAAAGATTTTTTATGTTTACTAGAAGGAGAAATAACAGACATAGCCTTCTTGATGGATTCAGAAACAAAATCTCTTATATTATCAGGAACATTCTGCACCTTATATGTTGAAGGAACTGCAACAGGCAATGGTACATTACTAAAGGAAATATTATCTGCTTTAAAGGGACACTGAACCCAAATTTTTTTCTTTTGGGATTGAGATAGAGCATGCAATTTTAAGCAACTTTCTAATTTAGTACTATTATCAATGTTTCTTTGTTCTCTTGCTATCTTTATTTTAAAAAGCTTTTTTTTTGGTTCAGAACTCTGGACAGGACTTTTTTTTATTGGTGGACCAATTTATCCACCAATCAGCAAGAACAACCATGGTTGTTCACCAAAAATGGGCCGGCATCTAAACTTACATTCTTGCATTTCAAATAAAGATACCAAGAGAATGAAGAAAATTTGATAAAAGGAGTAGATTAAAAAATTGCTTAAAATGTCATACTCTATCTGAATCACAAAAGAAAACATTTGGGTTCAGTGTCCCTTTAAGCCAATCAGTGCTGACTCATAAATACCTCCAAGGGAGTAAGCACTATGTTATTTATATATATGACACACATGAACTAGCTGTGAAAAACGTCAAATGCATTCAGATAAGAGGCGGGCTTAGAAATTAGCATATAAGCCTAACTAGTTTTAGCTTTCAACAAAGAATACCAATTTTTATGAGAAAAGTATATTGGAAAGTTATTTAAAATGACATGCCCTGTCTGAATCATTAAAGGGACACTGAACCCAATTTTTTTCTTTCATGATTCAGATAGAGCATGCAATTTTAAGCAACTTTCTAATTTACTTCTATTATCAATTTTAATTTGTTCTCTTGCTATCTTTATTTGAAAAAGAAGCCATCTCAGCTAAGGAGCCAGCAAATGTTTGCTTCAGGACCATGGACAGCACTTGTTTATTGGTGCTGACCAATCAGCAAGGACAACCCAGGTTGTTCACCAAAAATGGGCCGGCATCTAAACTCACATTCTTGCTTTTCAAATAAACATACCAAGAGAATGAAGAAAATTTGATAATAGGAGTAAATTAGAAAGTTGCTTAAAAATGCATGCTCTATGTGAATTACAAAATAATTTTTTTGAGTACAGTGTCCCTTTAACAAGTTTGTCATGACAATTAATACAAACAACAGCCGGAGGAATAGCTACCAAAAGTTTACAGCAGATACACTTAGCTTTGGTAGTTCCAGCACTAGACAGCGATTTTCCTGAAGTATCTTCTGACTCAGATGCAACGTGAGACATCTTGCAATATGTAAGAGAAAAAACAACATATAAAGCAAAATTGATCAAATTCCTTAAATGACAGTTTCAGGAATGGGAAAAAATGCCAATAAACAAGCTTCTAGTAACCAGAAGCAAAGAAAAAATGAACTGAAATAATGTGGAGATAAAAGCGACGCCCATATTTTTTGGCGCCAAATAATACGCCCACATCATTTGGCGCCTAAATGCTTTTTGGCGCCAAAAATGACGCCACATCTGGAACGCCGACATTTTTGGCGCAAAAGGACGTAAAAAAATGACGCAACTTCCGGCGACACGTATGACGCCGGAAACAGAAAAGATTTTTTGCACCAAAAAAGTCCGCGCCAAAAATGACGCAATAAAATGAAGCATTTTCAGCCCCCGCGAGCCTAACAGCCCACAGGGAAAAAAGTCAAATTTTTAAGGTAAGAAAAAATGATTGATTCAAATGCATTATCCCAAATATGAAACTGACTGTCTGAAAATAAGGAATGTTGAACATTCTGAGTCAAGGCAAATAAATGTTTGAACACATATATTTAGAACTTTATAAAGTGCCCAACCATAGCTTAGAGTGTCACAGAAAATAAGATTTACTTACCCCAGGACACTCATCTACATGTTTGTAGAAAGCCAAACCAGTACTGAAACGAAAATCAGCAGAGGTAATGGTATATAAATAAGAGTATATCGTCGATCTGAAAAGGGAGGTAAGAGATGAATCTCTACGACCGATAACAGAGAACCTATGAAATAGACCCCGTAGAAGGAGATCACTGCATTCAAATAGGCAATACTCTCCTCACATCCCTCTGACATTCACTGCACGCTGAGAGGAAAACCGGGCTCCAACTTGCTGCGGAGCGCATATCAACGTAGAATCTAGCACAAACTTACTTCACCACCTCCATAGGAGGCAAAGTTTGTAAAACTGAATTGTGGGTGTGGTGAGGGGTGTATTTATAGGCATTTTGAGGTTTGGGAAACTTTGCCCCTCCTGGTAGGAATGTATATCCCATACGTCACTAGCTCATGGACTCTTGCTAATTACATGAAAGAAAAGGGGAGACACCACTTATGTGATAGCTAGCTGCCACAACAACAATCTTAGAAAGACATTCCATGTAAACATGCTCAAGGAATATTTTGAGCGACCAGAGAACGTGACGGCCGTCTGTTGTTCCCCTCAAGAAGACCCCGACAGTCTACCCATTTCAGACCTATTAGAAAAGAGTCCCCCCACAGGTATAGTAGCTCAGGTTCAGATAGGAGACCGACTTAGCCCCACTGAAAGGTAGCAGCTCAACCAACTCCTACAGGGAGCGCAGAATTATTAGGCAAGTTGTATTTTTGAGGATTAATTTTATTATTGAACAAAAACCATGTTCTCAATGAACCCAAAAAACTCATTAATATCAAAGCTGAATATTTTTGGAAGTAGTTTTTAGTTTGTTTTTAGTTATAGCTATTTTAGGGGGATATCTGTGTGTGCAGGTGACTATTACTGTGCATAATTATTAGGCAACTTAACAAAAAACAAATATATACCCATTTCAATTATTTATTTTTACCAGTGAAACCAATATAACATCTCAACATTCACAAATATACATTTCTGACATTCAAAAACAAAACAAAAACAAATCAGTGACCAATATAGCCACCTTTCTTTGCAAGGACACTCAAAAGCCTGCCATCCATGGATTCTGTCAGTGTTTTGATCTGTTCACCATCAACATTGCGTGCAGCAGCAACCACAGCCTCCCAGACACTGTTCAGAGAGGTGTACTGTTTTCCCTCCTTGTAAATCTCACATTTGATGATGGACCACAGGTTCTCAATGGGGTTCAGATCAGGTGAACAAGGAGGCCATGTCATTAGATTTTCTTCTTTTATACCCTTTCTTGCCAGCCACGCTGTGGAGTACTTGGACGCGTGTGATGGAGCATTGTCCTGCATGAAAATCATGTTTTTCTTGAAGGATGCAGACTTCTTCCTGTACCACTGCTTGAAGAAGGTGTCTTCCAGAAACTGGCAGTAGGACTGGGAGTTGAGCTTGACTCCATCCTCAACCCGAAAAGGCCCCACAAGCGCATCTTTGATGATACCAGCCCAAACCAGTACTCCACCTACACCTTGCTGGCGTCTGAGTCGGACTGGAGCTCTCTGCCCTTTACCAATCCAGCCACGGGCCCATCCATCTGGCCCATCAAGACTCACTCTCATTTCATCAGTCCATAAAACCTTAGAAAAATCAGTCTTGAGATATTTCTTGGCCCAGTCTTGACGTTTCAGCTTGTGTGTCTTGTTCAGTGGTGGTCGTCTTTCAGCCTTTCTTACCTTGGCCATGTCTCTGAGTATTGCACACCTTGTGCTTTCGGGCACTCCAGTGAAATATGGCCAAACTGGTGGCAAGTGGCATCTTGGCAGCTGCACGCTTGACTTTTCTCAGTTCATGGGCAGTTATTTTGCGCCTTGGTTTTTCCACACGCTTCTTGCGACCCTGTTGACTATTTTGAATGAAACGCTTGATTGTTCGATGATCACGCTTCAGAAGCTTTGCAATTTTAAGAGTGCTGCATCCCTCTGCAAGATATCTCACTATTTTTTACTTTTCTGAGCCTGTCAAGTCCTTCTTTTGACCCATTTTGCCAAAGGAAAGGAAGTTGCCTAATAATTATGCACCCTGATATAGGGTGTTGTCATTAGACCACACCCCTTCTTATTACAGAGATGCACATAACCTAATATGCTTAATTGGTAGTAGGCTTTCGAGCCTATACAGCTTGGAGTAAGACAACATGCATAAAGAGGATGATGTGGTCAAAATACTAATTTGCCTAATAATTCTGCACTCCCTGTACAGTCCAAACGCCTCACCTTCTCTCAGAAGCCAGGGTACACTACCTTAACCACCCACCAGGTAGATACTCCGGGACAAGCTCCCTTGCGCCAGGCTCCGTACCGAATCCCCGAAGCAGTTAGGACAGGAATGAAGAAGGAGATCGATGAGATGCTCCAACTCAGGGTAATTGAGCCCTCCGATAGTCCCTGGGCCTCCCCAGTTGTCTTGGTGCCCAAGAAAGATGGGACAACCCGGTTCTGCATAGACTATCGGAGGCTCAATGAAAAGAGAGTGACGGACGCTTACCCTATGCCCAGGGTAGACGAGCTACTCGATCGAATAGCCAGGGGAAATTACCTGACCACTATTGACCTCTGCAAAGGTTACTGGCAGATTCCCCTGGCCCTGGAGGCTATCCCCAAGTCTGCATTCGTCACCCCATTCGGCTTATATCAGTTTAAGGTAATGCCGTTTGGGATGAAGAATGCCCCAGCTACATTCCAGCGCTTGGTGGATAGGCTCCAGAGTTTTGCTTGCGCATACCTGGACGACATAGCGATCCACAGTGAGTCCTGGGAGGACCACTTAGCTCACGTAGGAATGGTTCTGGATCAGATCCGGGCTGCTGGCTTGACTCTGAAGCCAGAAAAATGCCACCTTGGGATGGCCGAGGTACAGTACCTGGGTCACCGGGTGGGGTGTGGAAAACAGCGACCAGAGCCGGCCAAGATAGAAGCTGTCGCCAATTGGCCCACCCCCATCACTAAGACTCAGGTCCTAGCCTTCCTGGGCACGGCAGGGTACTACAGACGGTTTGTACCAGACTACAGCACACTTGCCAAACCCCTGACTGACTTGACCAAGAAAAACTTACCTCAACAGGTCCTGTGGTCTCCCCACTGTGAAACTGCTTTCCAGGCTCTCAAAAATACTCTAATTAACGCTCCTGTCTTGGCGGCCCCAGCCCTTAACAAACGTTTTATCGTCCATACAGACGCTTCCATGTTCGGGCTGGGAGCCGTCCTCAGCCAAGTAGGCGAAGACGGAGGGGAGCATCCAGTTGCCTACATCAGCCGGAAGCTCCTGCCCCGCGAAGTTAGCTATGCAGCGGTCGAAAAGGAGTGTTTGGCTTTGGTGTGGGCATTAAAGAAATTGACTCCCTATTTATATGGACAGGAGTTCACT
Organism: Bombina bombina; assembly: GCF_027579735.1. Taxonomy (NCBI): domain Eukaryota; kingdom Metazoa; phylum Chordata; class Amphibia; order Anura; family Bombinatoridae; genus Bombina; species Bombina bombina. Next base: position 3,409,019 of record NC_069509.1, on the reverse strand, counting down.
CTGGTCACCGACCATAACCCGTTGGTGTGGCTGAACCGGGTCTCTGGAGATAACGGCAGGCTATTACGTTGGAGTTTATCGTTGCAACCCTTCAATTTCACCATTACTTACAGACCTGGGAAACAGAATGGCAACGCCGACGGGTTGTCCAGACAAACCGACCTCAGCCCAGCATAACCAGCGGTCTGGACAGCCTTAGTCTGCCCTGAAAAGGGGTCAGACAGTGTCTGCCAGAGTGTTCCACAGAAAGGGAGCACTGTTACAAAAGCATTAGTTTTCATTGTGTACCTTTAAGTGCTATTTTCACCTTTCAGCCCTATTTGCAGCCGTTCGTATGGTTCAGCACGAATCCTTTGTGTAAACGTATAGGTGGCCGCTATTTCGGGACTTTGCACGTGTTCGCGGCCATCTTACGTGCGAAAAGCGGTGTTTGCCAGCAATCGTCTGGAACTGAAAACGGAGATGCAAACAGGCGAACACCGCTAAGACCTCCAGGATAACGTAACTTCGTGCTGGACCTACCAAACGGCCCACCGTTCGGTAGGATGATTACCCTTCGCATGGGGAGTACAGCGACCACAAGGATAACCATAGATGGCAAAGGGTTCGTGGAGTTTTTACGTACGAACGAGGACCGACCGTAAGGCCAAAACGTGTGGAACTATTTTCGGCTAGAAAGTCTGTGCGGTCGGTCAAAACTTTGGAAACCCATAACTCCCGAACCATTCATCCGAACGGGCTGGTTTTCGGATATGTTGCTCCCCTGAACAACGTCTATCCAGCGGTGTAGGATTTAAAGGGGTACCCCATGGTTTTGGGGTACATCCAGAACTTGGTTGAAAATATGCACCGTATAATTGGTTTAACTGTTTATCTGAGGGGAGGGGATGTGTGGGTTGTGCCAAATGTTTGATTGGTGATTTTATGCCTCCCCCTGGGAGTGTCCTGTTTGCATGTAACCACAATAAAAAGCAGGCTGGGCATCCCAGCCCTCAGTTCTTGTTTGACCCTCAAATCACGGCTTTGACTCGTTTTGCGGGCAGAATGGTATCATAGCTGTACTATAGCTAGTGGGATTATTCTACATTTACAGGACTCGTATGGAATACTATGGAAAGCAACTTCTCCCCTCTTCAGCAATAGGAATCCAGACTACTAAGCGGTCCATCTCTCAGCAAGACTAAGGGTAACCGTAACACTGCCTTACTCACGCCCTGTCTCTCTGATGTAATTTCTTACTCACGCCCTGTCTCTCTGATGTACTTCCTTACTCACGCCTTGTCTCTCTGATGCACTTCCTTACTCACGCCCTGTCTCTCTGATGTACTTCCTTACTCACACCTTGTCTCTCTGATGTACTTCCTTACTCACACCCTGTCTCTCTGATGTACTACCTTACTCACACCCTGTCTCTCTGATGTACTACCTTACTCACACCCTGTCTCTCTGATGTACTACCTTACTCACGCCCTCTCTCTCTGATGTACTACCTTACTCACGCCCTGTCTCTCTGATGTACTTCCTTACTCACACTCTGTCTCTCTGATGTACTTCCTTACTCACGCCCTGTCTCTCTGATGTACTTCCTTACTCACGCCCTGTGATCACCCGAAACCGCCACACTTGGGTACTGGGATTCTGTGGGACTGTGGCTGCTATGGAGGCACCAGACTGTCTGGAGGGGCTGGAAAGTTGTGGGATTGTCCAGTGTCTTGTCAAGATGAGCTTTTTTAAAAACGATGTTTGTTTCTCAATAAGAGGAGTTCTTGATTCACCTGAATGCTAGTATGACTTATTTCGGTGGGCCCATGCAAAATCACTTCTGGCTGGTTCCAGGTGTTGGGAGATCAGTTGGTGGAGCTACCCAGTTGGGGTAGCCAGTAATCCGTCACAATATCTCTCTGATGTACTTCCTTACTCACGCTTTGTCTCTCTGATGTACTTCCTGTTTTTGTGACTCACGCCCTGTCTCTCTGATATACTTCCCCTGTGACTCACACCCTGTCTCTCTGATGAACTTCCTGTCTTTGTGACTCACGCCCTGTCTCTCTGATGTACTTCCCCTGTGACTCACGCCCTGTCTCTCTGATGTACTTCCCCTGTGACTCAGGCCTTGTCTCTCTTATGTACTTCCTGTTTTTGTGACTCACGCCCTGTCTCTCTGATGTACTTCCTGACTCTGTGACTCACGCCCTGTCTCTCTGATGTACTTCCTTACTCACACCTTGTCTCTCTGATGTACTTCCTTACTCACACCCTGTCTCTCTGATGTATTTCCTTACTCACACCCTGTCACTCTCATGTACTACCTTACTCACGCCCTGTCTCTCTGATGTACTTCCTTACTCACACCTTGTCTCTCTGATGTACTTCATTACTCACACCCTGTCTCTCTGATGTACTTCCTTACTCACACCTTGTCTCTCTGATGTACTTCCTTACTCATGCCCTGTCTCTCTGATGTACTTCCTTACTCACGCCCTGTCTCTCTGATGTACTTCTTTACTCACACCTTGTCTCTCTGATGTACTTCCTTACTCACACCTTGTCTCTCTGATGTACTTCCTTACTCACACCCTGTCTCTCTGATGTACTTCCTTACTCACACCCTGTCTCTCTGATGTACTTCCTTACTCACGCCCTGTCTCTCTGATGTACTTCCTTACTCACGCCCTGTCTCTCTGATGTACTTCCTTACTCACGCCCTGTCTCTCTGATGTACTTCCTTACTCACACCTTGTCTCTCTGATGTATTTCCTTATTCACGCCCTGTCACTCTGATGTACTTCCTTACTCACGCCCTGTCTCTCTGATGTACTTCCTTACTCACACCTTGTCTCTTTGATGTACTTCCTTACTCACGCCCTGTCTCTCTGATGTACTTCCTTACTCACACCTTGTCTCTCTGATGTACTTTTTTACTCACACCCTCTCTCTCTGATGTACTACCTTACTCACACCCTCTCTCTCTGATGTACTACCTTACTCGCGCTTTGTCTCTCTGACGTACTTCCTGACTCTGTGACTCACTCCCTGTCTCTCTGATGTACTTCCTGACTCTGTGACTCACACTCTGTCTCTCTGATGTACTTTTTTACTCACACCCTCTCTCTCTGATGTACTACCTTACTCACACCCTCTCTCTCTGATGTAGTACCTTACTCGCGCTTTGTCTCTCTGACGTACTTCCTGACTCTGTGACACACGCCCTGTCTCTCTGATGTACTTCCTGACTCTGTGACTTATGCCCTGTCTCTCTGATGTACTTCCTGACTCTGTGACTTATGCCCTGTCTCTCTGATGTACTTCCTGACTCTGTGACTTACGCCCTATCTCTCTGATGTACTTACTGACTCTCTGATTTACTTCCTGTCTCCCTGATGTACTTACTGACTCTGTGACTCACGCCCTGTCTTTGTGACTCACACCCTGACTCTCTGATATACTTCCTGTCTTTGTGACTCACTCCCTGTCTCTCTGATGTACTTCTGTCTCTGTGACTCACACCCTGTCTCTCTGATGTACTTCCTGTCTTTGTGACTCACTCCCTGTCTCTTTGATGTACTTCCTGACTCTGTGACTTACGCCCTGTCTCTCTAATGTACTTCCTTTACTCATGCCCTGTCTCTCTGAAGTACTTCTTGACTCTGTGACTCCCGTCCTCTCTCTCTGATATACTTCCTGTCTTTGTGACTCACGCCCTGTCTCTCTGATGTACTTCCCCTGTGACTCAGGCCCTGTCTCCCTGATGTACTTCCTGACTCTGTGACTCACGCCCTGTCTCTCTGATGTACTTCCTGTCTTTGTGACTCACGCCCTGTCTCTCTGATGTACTTCCCCTGTGACTCACGCCCTGTCTCTCTGATGTACTTCCTGTCTTTGTGACTTACGCCCTGTCTCTGATGTACTTCCCCTGTGACTCACGCCCTGTCTCTCTGATGTACTTCCTGTCTTTGTAACTCACACCCTGTCTCTCTGATGTACTTCCTTACTCACACCTTGTCTCTCTGATGTACTTCCTTACTCATGCCCTGTCTCTCTGATGTACTTCCTTACTCACGCCCTGTCTCTCTGATGTACTTCTTTACTCACACCTTGTCTCTCTGATGTACTTCCTTACTCACACCTTGTCTCTCTGATGTACTTCCTTACTCACACCCTGTCTCTCTGATGTACTTCCTTACTCACACCCTGTCTCTCTGATGTACTTCCTTACTCACGCCCTGTCTCTCTGATGTACTTCCTTACTCACGCCCTGTCTCTCTGATGTACTTCCTTACTCACGCCCTGTCTCTCTGATGTACTTCCTTACTCACACCTTGTCTCTCTGATGTATTTCCTTATTCACGCCCTGTCACTCTGATGTACTTCCTTACTCACGCCCTGTCTCTCTGATGTACTTCCTTACTCACACCTTGTCTCTTTGATGTACTTCCTTACTCACGCCCTGTCTCTCTGATGTACTTCCTTACTCACACCTTGTCTCTCTGATGTACTTTTTTACTCACACCCTCTCTCTCTGATGTACTACCTTACTCACACCCTCTCTCTCTGATGTACTACCTTACTCGCGCTTTGTCTCTCTGACGTACTTCCTGACTCTGTGACTCACTCCCTGTCTCTCTGATGTACTTCCTGACTCTGTGACTCACACTCTGTCTCTCTGATGTACTTTTTTACTCACACCCTCTCTCTCTGATGTACTACCTTACTCACACCCTCTCTCTCTGATGTAGTACCTTACTCGCGCTTTGTCTCTCTGACGTACTTCCTGACTCTGTGACACACGCCCTGTCTCTCTGATGTACTTCCTGACTCTGTGACTTATGCCCTGTCTCTCTGATGTACTTCCTGACTCTGTGACTTATGCCCTGTCTCTCTGATGTACTTCCTGACTCTGTGACTTACGCCCTATCTCTCTGATGTACTTACTGACTCTCTGATTTACTTCCTGTCTCCCTGATGTACTTACTGACTCTGTGACTCACGCCCTGTCTTTGTGACTCACACCCTGACTCTCTGATATACTTCCTGTCTTTGTGACTCACTCCCTGTCTCTCTGATGTACTTCTGTCTCTGTGACTCACACCCTGTCTCTCTGATGTACTTCCTGTCTTTGTGACTCACTCCCTGTCTCTTTGATGTACTTCCTGACTCTGTGACTTACGCCCTGTCTCTCTAATGTACTTCCTTTACTCATGCCCTGTCTCTCTGAAGTACTTCTTGACTCTGTGACTCCCGTCCTCTCTCTCTGATATACTTCCTGTCTTTGTGACTCACGCCCTGTCTCTCTGATGTACTTCCCCTGTGACTCAGGCCCTGTCTCCCTGATGTACTTCCTGACTCTGTGACTCACGCCCTGTCTCTCTGATGTACTTCCTGTCTTTGTGACTCACGCCCTGTCTCTCTGATGTACTTCCCCTGTGACTCACGCCCTGTCTCTCTGATGTACTTCCTGTCTTTGTGACTTACGCCCTGTCTCTGATGTACTTCCCCTGTGACTCACGCCCTGTCTCTCTGATGTACTTCCTGTCTTTGTAACTCACACCCTGTCTCTCTGATGTACTTACTGACTCTGTGACTTACACCATGTCTCTGATGTACTTCCTGTCTCTCTGATGTACTTCCCCTGTGAATCAGGCCCTGTCTCTCTGATGTACTTCCTGTCTTTGTAACTCACACCCTGTCTCTCTGATGTACTTCCTGACTCTGTAACTCACACCCTGTCTCTCTGATGTACTTACTGACTCTCTGATTTACTTCCTGTCTCTCTGATTTACTTCCTGTCTCCCTGATGTACTTACTGACTCTGTGACTCACGCCCTGTCTTTGTGACTCACACCCTGACTCTCTGATATACTTCCTGACTCTGTGACTTACGCCCTGTCTCTCTGATGTACTTACTGACTCTCTGATTTACTTCCTGTCTCTCTGATTTACTTCCTGTCTCTCTGATTTACTTCCTGACTCTGTGACTTACGCCCTGTCTCTCTGATGTACTTCCTGTCTCTGTGACTCACACCCTGTGTCTCTGATGTACTTCCTGTCTCTGTGACTCACACCCTGTGTCTCTGATGTACTTCCTGACTCTGTGACTCACACCCTATGTCTCTGATGTATTCTCTGACTCACTCCCTGTCTCTTTGATGTACTTCCTGACTCTGTGACTTACGCCCTGTCTCTCTAATGCACTTCCTTTACTCATGCCCTGTCTCTCTGAAGTACTTCTTGACTCTGTGACTCTCGTCCTGTCTCTCTAAAGAAACTTCCTGACTCACGCCCTGTCTCTCTGATGTACTTCCTGCCTTTGTGACTCACGCCCTGTCTCTCTGATGTACTTCCTGTCTTTGTGACTCACGCCCTGTCTCTCTGATGTACTTCCTGTCTTTGTGACTCATGCCCTGTCTCTCTGATGTACTTCCTGACTCTCTGACTCATGCCCTATCTCTCTGATGTACTTACTGACTCTGTGACTTACGCCCTGTCTTTCTGATGTACTTACTGACTCTGTGACTCACGCCCTGTCTCTCTGATGTACTTCCCCTGTGACTCAGGCCCTGTCTCTCTGATGTACTTCCTGTCTTTGTAACTCACGCCCTGTCTCTCTGTACTTCCTGACCCTGTGACTTACGCCCTGTCTTTCTGATGTACTTACTGACTCTGTGACTCACGCCCTGTCTTTGTGACTCACACCCTGACTCTCTGATGTACTTCCTGACTCTGTGACTTACGCCCTGTCTCTCTGATGTACTTACTGACTCTCTGATTTACTTCCTGTGTCCCTGATGTACTGCCTGACTCTGTGACTCATGCCCTGACTCTTTGGGGTAGATTTATCATAGTGCGAGCGACATGATACGATGAAGCGGATCATGTCCGCTGCTCATCGATAAATGCCCTGTCTCTCTGATGTACTTAATGACCAACACTCTGTCTCTCTAATTTACTTCCTGTCTCTCTGATTTACTTCCGGACTCTGTGACTCACGTCCTGTCTCTCTGCTGTACTTCACTTTCTAATGATGTCTGACTTGTATTCTTCACAGGAAACTCTGGTAAATTTGGGTGGTCTGCTTGTCAGTCTTATTGTTATTCCCCATGTGTCAGAGAATCTGTGGTGAGTATGAGATATTGGAAGAGTGAGCGTTCTCTCGCTGCATTATTGTCTCTTTCCACAGGCGTGTTATTTTCTTATATAGTTCTTCTTATTTTAGAAAGACACGTTTGTCATTGTAATATTAAGTTCTCTCTTGAGGATTCTGGGAGCACAAAGCATTAAAGGGACAGTCTATACCAGAATTGTTAATTGTTTAAAAAGATAGATAATCCCTTTATTACCCACTAGTCCTAAAGCCTGTGAACACGGGCCATTTCTTGCAGTACAGCAGTCCCACCCCTTGCTCTCTCTCCCCCCTCGCTTTTGCTCTCTCTCTCCCCCTCTCTCTTTTGCTCGCTCTCTCTCTTTTGCTCGCTCTCTCTCTTTTGCTCGCTCTCTCACTCCCCTCTTTTGCTTGCTCTCTCCACCCTCTCTTTTGCTCTCACTCTCTCCCCCTCTCTTTTGCTCTTTCTGCCCCCTCTCTTTGGGTCTCTCTCCACCTCTTTTGTCTCTCCCGGCCATCCACGCCCCCTTCGCGGCACACTGCTCGGCCACGCCCACCAGATCACATCCCCATCACGGCGCTCCTGTAGGCAACGCCCACCAGACCGCGCTCCCATAGGTCACGCCCATCAGACCACACCCCGCTGCAACGCCCCATTTGGCCATGCCTCTTGTCACGATTGGCCACGCCCCCATCGCGCTGCTCCTGCCGGCCACACTACACCACCTCTGTTGTCAGGATCCTAAAGGCCAGGTGTGTTTTGTTCTTGCGCTGTCTCTACTGCGCATGACAGCTTCGGACAAACACACTTGGCCTTTTATATTATAGGATTCCCTAGTTTAGCACAACCGACACAGTTATATGAATACACTTTTTACCTCTGTGATTATCTTGTATCTAAGCCTCTGCAAACTGCCTCCTTATTTCAGTTCTTTTGACAGACATCCATTTTAGCCAATCAGTGCTGGCTCACCTAAACTCCACGTGCATGAGCACAGTGTTATCTATATGACACACATGAACTAACACCCTCTAGTGGTGAACAACTGTTAAAATTCCCTGAGAGAAGAGGCGGCCTTCAAGGGCTTAGAAATTAGCATATGAACCTCATAGGTTTAGCTTTCAACTAAGAATACCAAAAGAACAAAGCAAAATTGGTGATAAAAGTAAATTGGAAAATTGTTTAAAATTACATTCTCTATCTGAATCATGAAAGTTTATTTTGGACTCGACTGTCTGATTTCCATGGGAATAGTATGTCATTAATTTGCTGAAGGAGAAACACGTTACAGTGTAGTGACTACAAGTGATCATAATGACAATGCAGTAAATCCATTGTGAGATAACTGAAGGGTTATTACGTACACAATGACTTTATGGTACCTCAGTAACAGCAGGGAGTTAGGGAAGGGTTATTACGTACACAATAACTTTATGGTACCTCAGTAACAGCAGGGAGTTAGGGAAGGGTTATTACGTACACAATAACTTTATGGTACCTCAGTAACAGCAGGGAGTTAGAGAAGGGTTATTACTTACACAATGACTTTATGGTACCTCAGTAACAGCAGGGAGTTAGGGAAGGGTTATTACGTACACAATGACTTTATGGTACCTCAGTAACAGCAGGGAGTTAGGGAAGGGTTATTACGTACACAATAACTTTATGGTACCTCAGTAACAGCAGGGAGTTAGGGAAGGGTTATTACGTACACACTGACTTTATGGTACCTCAGTAACAGCAGGGAGTTAGGGAAGGGTTATTACGTACACAATGACTTTATGGTACCTCAGTAACAGCAGTTAGTTAGGGAAGGGTTATTACGTACACAATAACTTTATGGTACCTCAGTAACAGCAGGGAGTTAGGGAAGGGTTATTACGTACACAATAACTTTATGGTACCTCAGTAACATTAGTTAGTTAGGGAAGGGTTATTACGTACACAATGACCTTATGGTACCTCAGTAACAGCAGGGAGTTAGGGAAGGGTTATTACGTACACACTGACTTTATGGTACCTCAGTAACAGCAGGGAGTTAGGGAAGAGTTATTACGTACACAATAACTTTATGGTACCTCAGTAACAGCAGGGAGTTAGGGAAGGGTTATTACGTACACACTGACTTTATGGTACCTCAGTAACAGCAGGGAGTTAGGGAAGGGTTATTACGTACACAATGACCTTATGGTACCTCAGTAACAGCAGGGAGTTAGGGAAGGGTTATTACGTACACACTGACTTTATGGTACCTCAGTAACAGCAGGGAGTTAGGGAAGGGTTATTACGTACACAATGACTTTATGGTACCTCAGTAACAGCAGGGAGTTAGGGAAGGGTTATTACGTACACAATGACTTTATGGTACCTCAGTAACAGCAGGGAGTTAGGGAAGGGTTATTACGTACACAATGACTTTATGGTACCTCAGTAACAGCAGGGAGTTAGGGAAGGGTTATTACGTACACAATGACTTTATGGTACCTCAGTAACAGCAGGGAGTTAGGGAAGGGTTATTACGTACACAATAACTTTATGGTACCTCAGTAACAGCAGTTAGTTAGGGAAGGGTTATTACTTACACAATAACTTTATGGTACCTCAGTAACAGCAGTTAGTTAGGGAAGGGTTATTACGTACACAATGACTTTATGGTACCTCATTAACATTTCTGAGGCTTGTTTCAGCAGTAAGCTGTATATCAGTGTCTTGAAATAACTCGTCCATAGCAGAAATGAAATCTTCTAAGGAGCCTAAAATTGGATCTTGGGTCTCTAGGAATTTGTCAGCCCATGTTCTGGGGTCCCCCCTGAGGAAGGAGATAGTAGTCATAACCTTCACTCTCTCAGTGGGGTATGTTTTAGGCCTCATAGTGAAGAGGAGGTAGCAGGCATTTTTAAACTGCCTATAATTTTTACGGTTTCCAGAAAATAAGTCAGGGAAAGGAATCTGTGGTTCAATAATCGCTTCAGTCTGAGTAGCATTTAATGCTAAAGAGTCTTTTATAATACTTCTTAAGGATGCATTTTCAATTTGCAGGTCATGTAATCCCTGAGCTAGTTGATCAACTTTTTGAGTTAAGTTGTAAACAATCTGGCGTAGGTCTGCTGGTTCCATTTTGCAAGGCTTAGTATTATATAAGGAAACTGTTTAGATTGGAGATTGGAACGCAACTGCAGTACCTAAAAGTATGTGGAATGTCTCACTTAACTGATAAAATCCTCTATGAGTGAAAAGGATATTCCTCAGTCAAAGTGATTATGCTCAGATTGTTAGAAATGACAAACCTCACAGAATAATCTGCAGGAGAGTTTTAGGTGATGTTATCACAGATGTTCCAAGATAATAGCAAACAAGCCAAATATATAAACCTGAGTAGCAACACTTCATAGAAGCACAGTAGGAGGAAGCAGCTGCACAAAGTGGATTAAACACAGGCACAGTTCATATTAAGAAGCAGCTTAGGCAGTGTAGCAAGCAAGAGAACAGAATGTATACTGTCCGGTACTGTAAAGCAGTTAAAGGTACCTGAAAGTTGTCTTAGTGGCAGGCTTGTGCGAGTTGGTCCGGAGCTGTTTGTCAGTGATCTGAAGCTGGTGCCGGGGAAACCGGAAGTGACGTCACGCTGCAGCGGAGTTGTGTAGTGCTGACAGGCAGCGTTAGGGGAGAGAAGGCAGAAGTGCTGTAACAAGACGGTAAGTGAATGAACTTCAATGAAGTGGTTGATAGTACATTACCGCACTGAGAGAGGCTTTTAGAGTTGCAAGGTATTCTCCTGAACACGGCTGTTAGATGAGTCAGGTGAGAGTAGAAAGTAGTCTCAAAACAGAGAATTAAGCTTCTTTGGAAACCTCTGGGGAACGTGAGAGAAACTTCAAAGCTAGTATCCTATAAACAAACAATACTAAGCACAGGTTGAGTGGTGCACAGGTGTCTTAAAGGAGAGTTATCCAATCAGGAGAGAGTGGGCGTACTGGAGAGGTGGAGTAGAATGGTGAACCCTGACAGGTTATTACGTACACACTGACTTTATGGTACCTCAGTAACAGCAGGGAGTTAGGGAAGGGTTATTACTTACACAATGACTTTATGGTACCTCAGTAACAGCAGGGAGTTAGGGAAGGGTTATTACGTACACAATGACTTTATGGTACCTCAGTAACAGCAGGTAGTTAGGGAAGGGTTATTACGTACACACTGACCTTATGGTACCTCAGTAACAGCAGGGAGTTAGGGAAGGGTTATTACGTACACAATGACTTTATGGTACCTCAGTAACAGCAGGGAGTTAGGGAAGGGTTATTACGTACACAATGACTTTATGGTACCTCAGTAACAGCAGGTAGTTAGGGAAGGGTTATTAATACACACTGACCTTATGGTACCTCAGTAACAGCAGGGAGTTAGGGAAGGGTTATTATGTACACAATAACTTTATGGTACCTCAGTAACAGCAGTGAGTTAGGGAAGAGTTATTACGTACACAATAACTTTATGGTACCTCAGTAACAGCAGGGAGTTAGGGAAGGGTTATTACGTACACAATGACTTTATGGTACCTCAGTAACAGCAGTTAGTTAGGGAAGGGTTATTACGTACACAATGTCCTTATGGTACCTCAGTAACAGCAGTTAGTTAGGGAAGGGTTATTACGTACACAATAACTTTATGGTACCTCAGTAACAGCAGGGAGTTAGGGAAGGGTTATTACGTACACAATGACTTAATGGTACCTCAGTAACAGCAGTTAGTTAGGGAAGGGTTATTACGTACACACTGACTTTATGGTACCTCAGTAACAGCAGGTAGTTAGGGAAGGGTTATTACGTACACAATGACTTTATGGTACCTCAGTAACAGCAGGTAGTTAGGGAAGGGTTATTACGTACACAATGACTTTATGGTACCTCAGTAACAGCAGTTAGTTAGGGAAGGGTTATTACGTACACAATGACCTTATGGTACCTCAGTAACAGCAGGTAGTTAGGGAAGGGTTATTACGTACACAATAACTTTATGGTACCTCAGTAACAGCAGTTAGTTAGGGAAGGGTTATTACGTACACACTGACTTTATGGTACCTCAGTAACAGCAGGGAGTTAGGGAAGGGTTATTACGTACACAATGACTTTATGGTACCTCAGTAACAGCAGGGAGTTAGGGAAGGGTTATTACGTACACAATGACTTTATGGTACCTCAGTAACAGCAGGGAGTTAGGGAAGGGTTATTACGTACACACTGACCTTATGGTACCTCAGTAACAGCAGGGAGTTAGGGAAGGGTTATTACGTACACAATGACTTTATGGTACCTCAGTAACAGCAGGGAGTTAGGGAAGGGTTATTACATACACAATAACTTTATGGTACCTCAGTAACAGCAGTTAGTTAGGGAAGGGTTATTACGTACACAATGACCTTATGGTACCGCAGTAACAGCAGGGTGTTAGGGAAGGGTTATTACGTACACACTGACTTTATGGTACCTCAGTAACAGCAGGGAGTTAGGGAAGGGTTATTACGTACACAATGACTTTATGGTACCTCAGTAACAGCAGTTAGTTAGGGAAGGGTTATTACGTACACAATGACCTTATGGTACCTCAGTAACAGCAGGGAGTTAGGGAAGGGTTATTACGTACACAATGACTTTATGGTACCTCAGTAACAGCAGGGAGTTAGGGAAGGGTTATTACGTACACACTGACTTTATGGTACCTCAGTAACAGCAGGGAGTTAGGGAAGGGTTATTACGTACACAATAACTTTATGGTACCTCAGTAACAGCAGGGAGTTAGGGAAGGGTTATTACGTACACAATGACCTTATGGTACCTCAGTAACAGCAGGGAGTTAGGGAAGGGTTATTACGTACACAATGACCTTATGGTACCTCAGTAACAGCAGGTAGTTAGGGAAGGGTTATTACGTACACACTGACTTTATGGTACCTCAGTAACAGCAGGTAGTTAGGGAAGGGTTATTACTTACACAATAACTTTATGGTACCTCAGTAACAGCAGGGAGTTAGGGAAGGGTTATTACGTACACACTGACTTTATGGTACCTCAGTAACAGCAGGGAGTTAGGGAAGGGTTATTACGTACACAATGACTTTATGGTACCTCAGTAACAGCAGGTAGTTAGGGAAGGGTTATTACGTACACAATGACTTTATGGTACCTCAATAACAGCAGTTAGTTAGGGAAGGGTTATTACGTACACAATGACCTTATGGTACCTCAGTAACAGCAGGTAGTTAGGGAAGGGTTATTACGTACACAATAACTTTATGGTACCTCAGTAACAGCAGTTAGTTAGGGAAGGGTTATTACGTACACACTGACTTTATGGTACCTCAGTAACAGCAGGGAGTTAGGGAAGGGTTATTACGTACACAATGACTTTATGGTACCTCAGTAACAGCAGGGAGTTAGGGAAGGGTTATTACGTACACAATGACTTTATGGTACCTCAGTAACAGCAGGGAGTTAGGGAAGGGTTATTACGTACACACTGACCTTATGGTACCTCAGTAACAGCAGGGAGTTAGGGAAGGGTTATTACGTACACAATGACTTTATGGTACCTCAGTAACAGCAGGGAGTTAGGGAAGGGTTATTACATACACAATAACTTTATGGTACCTCAGTAACAGCAGTTAGTTAGGGAAGGGTTATTACGTACACAATGACCTTATGGTACCGCAGTAACAGCAGGGTGTTAGGGAAGGGTTATTACGTACACACTGACTTTATGGTACCTCAGTAACAGCAGGGAGTTAGGGAAGGGTTATTACGTACACAATGACTTTATGGTACCTCAGTAACAGCAGTTAGTTAGGGAAGGGTTATTACGTACACAATGACCTTATGGTACCTCAGTAACAGCAGGGAGTTAGGGAAGGGTTATTACGTACACAATGACTTTATGGTACCTCAGTAACAGCAGGGAGTTAGGGAAGGGTTATTACGTACACACTGACTTTATGGTACCTCAGTAACAGCAGGGAGTTAGGGAAGGGTTATTACGTACACAATAACTTTATGGTACCTCAGTAACAGCAGGGAGTTAGGGAAGGGTTATTACGTACACAATGACCTTATGGTACCTCAGTAACAGCAGGGAGTTAGGGAAGGGTTATTACGTACACAATGACCTTATGGTACCTCAGTAACAGCAGGTAGTTAGGGAAGGGTTATTACGTACACACTGACTTTATGGTACCTCAGTAACAGCAGGTAGTTAGGGAAGGGTTATTACTTACACAATAACTTTATGGTACCTCAGTAACAGCAGGGAGTTAGGGAAGGGTTATTACGTACACACTGACTTTATGGTACCTCAGTAACAGCAGGGAGTTAGGGAAGGGTTATTACGTACACAATGACTTTATGGTACCTCAGTAACAGCAGGGAGTTAGGGAAGGGTTATTACGTACACAATAACTTTATGGTACCTCAGTAACAGCAGGGAGTTAGGGAAGGGTTATTACGTACACAATGACTTTATGGTACCTCAGTAACAGCAGGTAGTTAGGGAAGGGTTATTACGTACACAATAACTTTATGGTACCTCAGTAACAGCAGTGAGTTAGGGAAGAGTTATTACGTACACACTGACTTTATGGTACCTCAGTAACAGCAGGGAGTTAGGGAAGGGTTATTACGTACACAATGACTTTATGTTACCTCAGTAACAGCAGGGAGTTAGGGAAGGGTTATTACTTACACAATAACCTTATGGTACCTCAGTAACAGCAGGGAGTTAGGGAACGGTTATTAAGTACACAATGACTTTATGGTACCTCAGGAACAGCAGGGAGTTAGGGAAGGGTTATTACGTACACAATGTCCTTATGGTACCTCAGTAACAGCAGGGAGTTAGGGAAGGGTTATTACGTACACAATGACCTTATGGTACCTCAGTAACAGCAGTTAGTTAGGGAAGGGTTATTACGTACACAATGACTTTATGGTACCTCAGTAACAGCAGGGAGTTAGGGAAGGGTTATTACGTACACACTGACTTTATGGTACCTCAGTAACAGCAGGGAGTTAGGGAAGGGTTATTACGTACACACTGACCTTATGGTACCTCAGTAACAGCAGGGAGTTAGGGAAGGGTTATTACGTACACAATAACTTTATGGTACCTCAGTAACAGCAGGGAGTTAGGGAAGGGTTATTACGTACACAATGACTTTATGGTACCTCAGTAACAGCAGGGAGTTAGGGAAGGGTTATTACTTACACACTGACTTTATGGTACCGCAGTAACAGCAGGGAGTTAGGGAAGGGTTATTACGTACACAATGACTTTATGGTACCTCAGTAACAGCAGTTAGTTAGGGAAGGGTTATTACGTACACAATGACTTTATGGTACCGCAGTAACAGCAGGGAGTTAGGGAAGGGTTATTACGTACACACTGACTTTATGGTACCTCAGTAACAGCAGGGAGTTAGGGAAGGGTTATTACGTACACACTGACTTTATGGTACCTCAGTAACAGCAGTTAGTTAGGGAAGGGTTATTACGTACACACTGACTTTATGGTACCTCAGTAACAGCAGGGAGTTAGGGAAGGGTTATTACGTACACAATGACCTTATGGTACCTCAGTAACATCAGTTAGTTAGGGAAGGGTTATTACGTACACACTGACCTTATGGTACCTCAGTAACAGCAGTTAGTTAGGGAAGGGTTATTACGTACACAATGACCTTATGGTACCTCAGTAACAGCAGGGAGTTAGGGAAGGGTTATTACGTACACACTGACTTTATGGTACCTCAGTAACAGCAGGGAGTTAGGGAAGGGTTATTACGTACACAATGACTTTATGGTACCTCAGTAACAGCAGGGAGTTAGGGAAGGGTTATTACGTACACAATGACTTTATGGTACCTCAGTAACAGCAGTTAGTTAGGGAAGGGTTATTACGTACACAATGACTTTATGGTACCTGAGTAACAGCAGTTAGTTAGGGAAGGGTTATTACGTACACAATGTCCTTATGGTACCGCAGTAACAGCAGTTAGTTAGGGAAGGGTTATTACGTACACAATAACTTTATGGTACCTCAGTAACAGCAGTTAGTTAGGGAAGGGTTATTACGTACACACTGCCTTTATGGTACCTCAGTAACAGCAGGGAGTTAGGGAAGGGTTATTATGTACACAATAACTTTATGGTACCTCAGTAACAGCAGTTAGTTAGGGAAGGGTTATTACGTACACACTGACTTTATGGTACCTCAGTAACAGCAGGGAGTTAGGTAAGGGTTATTACGTACACACTGACTTTATAGGTACCTCAGTAACAGCAGGGAGTTAGGGAAGGGTTATTACGTACACAATGACTTTATGGTACCTCAGTAACAGCAGGGAGTTAGGGAAGGGTTATTACGTACACACTGACTTTATGGTACCTCAGTAACAGCAGTTAGTTAGGGAAGGGTTATTACGTACACAATAACTTTATGGTACCTCAGTAACAGCAGGGTGTTAGGGAAGGGTTATTACGTACACACTGACTTTATGGTACCTCAGTAACAGCAGGGAGTTAGGGAAGGGTTATTACGTACACAATGACTTTATGGTACCTCAGTAACAGCAGGGAGTTAGGGAAGGGTTATTACGTACACAATGACTTTATGGTACCTCAGTAACAGCAGGGAGTTAGGGAAGGGTTATTACGTACACACTAACTTTATGGTACCTCAGTAACAGCAGTTAGTTAGGGAAGGGTTATTACGTACACACTGACTTTATGGTACCTCAGTAACAGCAGGGAGTTAGGGAAGGGTTATTACGTACACAATGACCTTATGGTACCTCAGTAACATCAGTTAGTTGGGGAAGGGTTATTACGTACACACTGACCTTATGGTACCTCAGTAACAGCAGTTAGTTAGGGAAGGGTTATTACGTACACAATGACCTTATGGTACCTCAGTAACAGCAGGGAGTTAGGGAAGGGTTATTACGTACACAATGACCTTATGGTACCTCAGTAACAGCAGGGAGTTAGGGAAGGGTTATTACGTACACACTGACTTTATGGTACCTCAGTAACAGCAGGGAGTTAGGGAAGGGTTATTACGTACACAATGACTTTATGGTACCTCAGTAACAGCAGGGAGTTAGGGAAGGGTTATTACGTACACAATGACTTTATGGTACCTCAGTAACAGCAGTTAGTTAGGGAAGGGTTATTACGTACACAATGACTTTATGGTACCGCAGTAACAGCAGGGAGTTAGGGAAGGGTTATTACGTACACAATGTCCTTATGGTACCGCAGTAACAGCAGTTAGTTAGGGAAGGGTTATTACGTACACAATAACTTTATGGTACCTCAGTAACAGCAGTTAGTTAGGGAAGGGTTATTACGTACACACTGACTTTATGGTACCTCAGTAACAGCAGGGAGTTAGGGAAGGGTTATTATGTACACAATAACTTTATGGTACCTCAGTAACAGCAGTTAGTTAGGGAAGGGTTATTACGTACACACTGACTTTATGGTACCTCAGTAACAGCAGGGAGTTAGGGAAGGGTTATTACGTACACACTGACTTTATAGTACCTCAGTAACAGCAGGGAGTTAGGGAAGGGTTATTACGTACACAATGACTTTATGGTACCTCAGTAACAGCAGGGAGTTAGGGAAGGGTTATTACGTACACACTGACTTTATGGTACCTCAGTAACAGCAGTTAGTTAGGGAAGGGTTATTACGTACACAATGACTTTATGGTACCTCAGTAACAGCAGGGAGTTAGGGAAGGGTTATTATGTACACAATAACTTTATGGTACCGCAGTAACAGCAGGGAGTTAGGGAAGGGTTATTACGTACACAATAACTTTATGGTACCTCAGTAACAGCAGGGAGTTAGGGAAGGGTTATTACTTACACAATGACCTTATGGTACCTCAGTAACAGCAGTTAGTTAGGGAAGGGTTATTACGTACACAATAACTTTATGGTACCTCAGTAACAGCAGGGAGTTAGGGAAGGGTTATTACGTACACAATAACTTTATGGTACCGCAGTAACAGCAGGGAGTTAGGGAAGGGTTATTACGTACACAATGACCTTATGGTACCTCAGTAACAGCAGTTAGTTAGGGAAGGGTTATTACGTACACAATAACTTTATGGTACCTCAGTAACAGCAGGGAGTTAGGGAAGGGTTATTACGTACACAATAACTTTATGGTACCTCAGTAACAGCAGGGAGTTAGGGAAGGGTTATTACGTACACAATGACTTTATGGTACCTCAGTAACAGCAGGAAGTTAGGGAAGGGTTATTACGTACACAATGACTTTATGGTACCTCAGTAACAGCAGGGAGTTAGAGAAGGGTTATTACGTACACAATAACTTTATGGTACCTCAGTAACAGCAGGTAGTTAGGGAAGGGTTATTACGTACACAATGACTTTATGGTACCTCAGTAACAGCAGGTAGTTAGGGAAGGGTTATTACGTACACAATGACTTTATGGTACCTCAGTAACAGCAGGGAGTTAGGGAAGGGTTATTACGTACACAATGACTTTATGGTACCTCAGTAACAGCAGTTAGTTAGGGAAGGGTTATTACGTACACAATGACTTTATGGTACCTCAGTAACAGCAGTTAGTTAGGGAAGGGTTATTACGTACACAATGACTTTATGGTACCTCAGTAACAGCAGTTAGTTAGGGAAGGGTTATTACGTACACAATGACCTTATGGTACCTCAGTAACAGCAGGGAGTTAGGGAAGGGTTATTACGTACACAATAACTTTATGGTACCGCAGTAACAGCAGGGAGTTAGGGAAGGGTTATTACGTACACAATAACTTTATGGTACCTCAGTAACAGCAGGGAGTTAGGGAAGGGTTATTACTTACACAATAACTTTATGGTACCTCAGTAACAGCAGGGAGTTAGAGAAGGGTTATTACGTACACACTGACTTTATAGTACCTCAGTAACAGCAGGGAGTTAGGGAAGGGTTATTACGTACACAATGACTTTATGGTACCTCAGTAACAGCAGTTAGTTAGGGAAGGGTTATTACGTACACAATAACTTTATGGTACCTCAGTAACAGCAGGGAGTTAGGGAAGGGTTATTACGTACACAATAACTTTATGGTACCGCAGTAACAGCAGGGAGTTAGGGAAGGGTTATTACGTACACAATGACTTTATGGTACCTCAGTAACAGCAGTTAGTTAGGGAAGGGTTATTACGTACACAATGACCTTATGGTACCTCAGTAACAGCAGTTAGTTAGGGAAGGGTTATTACGTACACAATAACTTTATGGTACCTCAGTAACAGCAGTTAGTTAGGGAAGGGTTATTACGTACACACTGACTTTATGGTACCTCAGTAACAGCAGGGAGTTAGGGAAGGGTTATTATGTACACAATAATTTTATGGTACCTCAGTAACAGCAGTTAGTTAGGGAAGGGTTATTACGTACACACTGACTTTATAGTACCTCAGTAACAGCAGGGAGTTAGGGAAGGGTTATTACGTACACAATGACTTTATGGTACCTCAGTAACAGCAGGGAGTTAGGGAAGGGTTATTACGTACACAATGACTTTATGGTACCTCAGTAACAGCAGGGAGTTAGGGAAGGGTTATTACGTACACAATGACTTTATGGTACCTCAGTAACAGCAGGGAGTTAGGGAAGGGTTATTACGTACACACTGACTTTATGGTACCTCAGTAACAGCAGGGAGTTAGGGAAGGGTTATTACGTACACAATGACTTTATGGTACCGCAGTAACAGCAGTTAGTTAGGGAAGGGTTATTACGTACACAATGACTTTATGGTACCTCAGTAACAGCAGTTAGTTAGGGAAGGGTTATTACGTACACAATAACTTTATGGTACCTCAGTAACAGCAGGGAGTTAGGGAAGGGTTATTACGTACACACTGACTTTATAGTACCTCAGTAACAGCAGGGAGTTAGGGAAGGGTTATTACGTACACAATGACTTTATGGTACCTCAGTAACAGCAGTTAGTTAGGGAAGGGTTATTACGTACACAATAACTTTATGGTACCTCAGTAACAGCAGGGAGTTAGGGAAGGGTTATTACTTACACAATAACTTTATGGTACCTCAGTAACAGCAGGGAGTTAGAGAAGGGTTATTACGTACACACTGACTTTATAGTACCTCAGTAACAGCAGGGAGTTAGGGAAGGGTTATTACGTACACAATGACTTTATAGTACCTCAGTAACAGCAGGGAGTTAGGGAAGGGTTATTACGTACACACTGACTTTATAGTACCTCAGTAACAGCAGGGAGTTAGGGAAGGGTTATTACGTACACAATGACTTTATGGTACCTCAGTAACAGCAGTTAGTTAGGGAAGGGTTATTACGTACACACTGACTTTATAGTACCTCAGTAACAGCAGGGAGTTAGGGAAGGGTTATTACGTACACAATAACTTTATGGTACCTCAGTAACAGCAGGGAGTTAGGGAAGGGTTATTACGTACACAATGACTTTATGGTACCTCAGTAACAGCAGTTAGTTAGGGAAGGGTTATTACGTACACACTGACTTTATAGTACCTCAGTAACAGCAGGGAGTTAGGGAAGGGTTATTACGTACACAATAACTTTATGGTACCTCAGTAACAGCAGGGAGTTAGGGAAGGGTTATTACGTACACAATAACTTTATGGTACCTCAGTAACAGCAGGGAGTTAGGGAAGGGTTATTACGTACACACTGACTTTATGGTACCTCAGTAACAGCAGGGAGTTAGAGAAGGGTTATTACTTACACAATGACTTTATGGTACCTCAGTAACAGCAGGGAGTTAGGGAAGGGTTATTATGTACACAATGACTTTATGGTACCTCAGTAACAGCAGTTAGTTAGGGAAGGGTTATTACGTACACAATAACTTTATGGTACCTCAGTAACAGCAGGGAGTTAGGGAAGGGTTATTACGTACACACTGACTTTATGGTACCTCAGTAACAGCAGTTAGTTAGGGAAGGGTTATTACGTACACAATGACTTTATGGTACCTCAGTAACAACAGGGAGTTAGGGAAGGGTTATTATGTACACAATAACTTTATGGTACCGCAGTAATAGCAGGGAGTTAGGGAAGGGTTATTACGTACACAATAACTTTATGGTACCTCAGTAACAGCAGGGAGTTAGGGAAGGGTTATTACTTACACAATGACCTTATGGTACCTCAGTAACAGCAGTTAGTTAGGGAAGGGTTATTACGTACACAATAACTTTATGGTACCTCAGTAACAGCAGGGAGTTAGGGAAGGGTTATTACGTACACAATAACTTTATGGTACCGCAGTAACAGCAGGGAGTTAGGGAAGGGTTATTACGTACACAATAACTTTATGGTACCTCAGTAACAGCAGGGAGTTAGGGAAGGGTTATTACGTACACAATGACCTTATGGTACCTCAGTAACAGCAGTTAGTTAGGGAAGGGTTATTACGTACACAATAACTTTATGGTACCTCAGTAACAGCAGGGAGTTAGGGAAGGGTTATTACGTACACAATAACTTTATGGTACCTCAGTAACAGCAGGGAGTTAGGGAAGGGTTATTACGTACACAATAACTTTATGGTACCTCAGTAACAGCAGGGAGTTAGGGAAGGGTTATTACGTACACAATAACTTTATGGTACCGCAGTAACAGCAGGGAGTTAGGGAAGGGTTATTACGTACACAATGACTTTATGGTACCTCAGTAACAGCAGTTAGTTAGGGAAGGGTTATTACGTACACAATGACCTTATGGTACCTCAGTAACAGCAGTTAGTTAGGGAAGGGTTATTACGTACACAATAACTTTATGGTACCTCAGTAACAGCAGTTAGTTAGGGAAGGGTTATTACTTTATGGTACCTCAGTAACAGCAGTTAGTTAGGGAAGGGTTATTACGTACACACTGACTTTATGGTACCTCAGTAACAGCAGGGAGTTAGGGAAGGGTTATTACGTACACAATGACTTTATGGTACCTCAGTAACAGCAGGGAGTTAGGGGAGGGTTATTACGTACACAATGACTTTATGGTACCTCAGTAACAGCAGTTAGTTAGGGAAGGGTTATTACGTACACAATAACTTTATGGTACCTCAGTAACAGCAGTTAGTTAGGGAAGGGTTATTACGTACATAATGACTTTATGGTACCTCAGTAACAGCAGTTAGTTAGGGAAGGGTTATTACGTACACAATGACTTTATGGTACCTCAGTAACAGCAGGGAGTTAGGGAAGGGTTATTATGTACACAATAACTTTATGGTACCGCAGTAATAGCAGGGAGTTAGGGAAGGGTTATTACGTACACAATAACTTTATGGTACCTCAGTAACAGCAGGGAGTTAGGGAAGGGTTATTACTTACACAATGACTTTATGGTACCTCAGTAACAGCAGGGAGTTAGGGAAGGGTTATTACGTACACACTGACCTTATGGTACCTCAGTAACAGCAGTTAGTTAGGGAAGGGTTATTACGTACACAATAACTTTATGGTACCTCAGTAACAGCAGGGAGTTAGGGAAGGGTTATTACGTACACAATAACTTTATGGTACCGCAGTAACAGCAGGGAGTTAGGGAAGGGTTATTACGTACACAATAACTTTATGGTACCTCAGTAACAGCAGGGAGTTAGGGAAGGGTTATTACGTACACAATGACTTTATGGTACCTCAGTAACAGCAGGGAGTTAGGGAAGGGTTATTACATACACAATAACTTTATGGTACCTCAGTAACAGCAGGGAGTTAGGGAAGGGTTATTACGTACACAATAACTTTATGGTACCTCAGTAACAGCAGTGAGTTAGGGAAGAGTTATTACGTACACAATGACTTTATGGTACCTCAGTAACAGCAGGGAGTTAGGGAAGGGTTATTACGTACACACTGACTTTATGGTACCTCAGTAACAGCAGTTAGTTAGGGAAGGGTTATTACGTACACAATGACTTTATGGTACCTCAGTAACAGCAGGGAGTTAGGGAAGGGTTATTACGTACACAATGACCTTATGGTACCTCAGTAACAGCAGGGAGTTAGGGAAGGGTTATTACGTACACACTGACTTTATGGTACCTCAGTAACAGCAGGGAGTTAGGGAAGGGTTATTACGTACACAATGACTTTATGGTACCTCAGTAACAGCAGTTAGTTAGGGAAGGGTTATTGCGTACACAATAATTTTATGGTACCGCAGTAACAGCAGGGAGTTAGGGAAGGGTTATTACGTACACAATGACTTTATGGTACCTCAGTAACAGCAGGGAGTTAGGGAAGGGTTATTACGTACACACTGACTTTATGGTACCTCAGTAACAGCAGGGAGTTAGGGAAGGGTTATTACGTACACAATGACTTTATGGTACCTCAGTAACAGCAGTTAGTTAGGGAAGGGTTATTACGTACACACTGACTTTATGGTACCTCAGTAACAGCAGGGAGTTAGGGAAGGGTTATTACGTACACAATAACTTTATGGTACCTCAGTAACAGCAGGGAGTTAGGGAAGGGTTATTACGTACACAATAACTTTATGGTACCTCAGTAACAGCAGGGAGTTAGGGAAGGGTTATTACGTACACACTGACTTTATGGTACCTCAGTAACAGCAGGGAGTTAGGGAAGGGTTATTACGTACACAATGACTTTATGGTACCTCAGTAACAGCAGGGAGTTAGGGAAGAGTTATTACGTACACAATAACTTTATGGTACCTCAGTAACAGCAGGGAGTTAGGGAAGGGTTATTACGTACACAATGACTTTATGGTACCTCAGTAACAGCAGTTAGTTAGGGAAGGTTTATTATGTACACAATAACTTTATGGTACCTCAGTAACAGCAGGGAGTTAGGGAAGGGTTATTACGTACACACTGACTTTATGGTACCGCAGTAACAGCAGGGAGTTAGGGAAGGGTTATTACGTACACAGTGACTTTATGGTACCTCAGTAACAGCAGGTAGTTAGGGAAGGGTTATTACTTACACAATAACTTTATGGTACCTCAGTAACAGCAGTTAGTTAGGGAAGGGTTATTACGTACACAATGACTTTATGGTACCTCAGTAACAGCAGGGAGTTAGGGTAGGGTTATTACGTACACAATGACTTTATGGTACCTCAGTAACAGCAGGGAGTTAGGGAAGGGTTATTACGTACACAATGACCTTATGGTACCTCAGTAACAGCAGTTAGTTAGGGAAGGGTTATTACGTACACAATAACTTTATGGTACCTCAGTAACAGCAGGGAGTTAGGGAAGGGTTATTACTTACACAATAACTTTATGGTACCTCAGTAACAGCAGGGAGTTAGGGAAGGGTTATTACGTACACACTGACTTTATGGTACCTCAGTAACAGCAGGGAGTTAGGGAAGGGTTATTACGTACACAATGACTTTATGGTACCTCAGTAACAGCAGTTAGTTAGGGAAGGGTTATTACGTACACAATAACTTTGTTACCTCAGTAACAGCAGGGAGTTAGGGAAGGGTTATTACGTACACACTGACTTTATGGTACCTCAGTAACAGCAGGGAGTTAGGGAAGGGTTATTACGTACACAATGACTTTATGGTACCTCAGTAACAGCAGGGAGTTAGGGAAGGGTTATTACGTACACAATGACCTTATGGTACCTCAGTAACAGCAGTTAGTTAGGGAAGGGTTATTACGTACACAATGACTTTATGGTACCTCAGTAACAGCAGGGAGTTAGGGAAGGGTTATTATGTACACAATAACTTTATGGTACCTCAGTAACAGCAGGGAGTTAGGGAAGGGTTATTACGTACACAATGACTTTATGGTACCTCAGTAACAGCAGTTAGTTAGGGAAGGGTTATTACGTACACAATGACTTTATGGTACCGCAGTAACAGCAGGGAGTTAGGGAAGGGTTATTACGTACACAATGACTTTATGGTACCTCAGTAACAGCAGGTAGTTAGGGAAGGGTTATTACGTACACACTGACTTTATGGTACCTCAGTAACAGCAGGGAGTTAGGGAAGGGTTATTACGTACACACTGACTTTATGGTACCTCAGGAACAGCAGGGAGTTAGGGAAGGGTTATTACGTACACAATGACTTTATGGTACCTCAGTAACAGCAGTTAGTTAGGGAAGGGTTATTACGTACACAATGACCTTATGGTACCTCAGTAACAGCAGTTAGTTAGGGAAGGGTTATTACGTACACACTGACTTTATGGTACCTCAGTAACAGCAGGGAGTTAGGGAAGGGTTATTACGTACACAATGACTTTATGGTACCTCAGTAACAGCAGGGAGTTAGGGAAGAGTTATTACGTACACAATAACTTTATGGTACCTCAGTAACAGCAGGGAGTTAGGGAAGGGTTATTACGTACACAATGACTTTATGGTACCTCAGTAACAGCAGGGAGTTAGGGAAGGGTTATTACGTACACAATAACTTTATGGTACCTCAGTAACAGCAGGGAGTTAGGGAAGGGTTATTACGTACACAATGACCTTATGGTACCTCAGTAACAGCAGTTAGTTAGGGAAGGGTTATTACGTACACAATGACTTTATGGTACCTCAGTAACAGCAGGGAGTTAGGGAAGGGTTATTACGTACACAATGACTTTATGGTACCTCAGTAACAGCAGGGAGTTAGGGAAGGGTTATTACGTACACACTGACTTTATGGTACCTCAGTAACAGCAGGGAGTTAGGGAAGGGTTATTACGTACACAATGACTTTATGGTACCTCAGTAACAGCAGGGAGTTAGGGAAGGGTTATTATGTACACAATAACTTTATGGTACCTCAGTAACAGCAGGGAGTTAGGGAAGGGTTATTACGTACACAATGACTTTATGGTACCTCAGTAACAGCAGTTAGTTAGGGAAGGGTTATTACGTACACAATGACTTTATGGTACCTCAGTAACAGCAGGTAGTTAGGGAAGGGTTATTACGTACACAATGACTTTATGGTACCTCAGTAACAGCAGTTAGTTAGAGAAGGGTTATTACGTACACAATAACCTTATGGTACCTCAGTAACAGCAGGGAGTTAGGGAAGGGTTATTACGTACACAATGACTTTATGGTACCTCAGTAACAGCAGGGAGTTAGGGAAGGGTTATTACGTACACAATGACTTTATGGTACCTCAGTAACAGCAGGTTGTTAGAGAAGGGTTATTACGTACACAATGACTTTATGGTACCTCAGTAACAGCAGGGAGTTAGGGAAGGGTTATTACGTACACACTGACTTTATGGTACCTCAGTAACAGCAGGGAGTTAGGGAAGGGTTATTACGTACACAATGACTTTATGGTACCTCAGTAACAGCAGGTAGTTAGGGAAGGGTTATTACGTACACAATAACTTTATGGTACCTCAGTAACAGCAGTGAGTTAGGGAAGAGTTATTACGTACACACTGACTTTATGGTACCTCAGTAACAGCAGTTAGTTAGGGAAGGGTTATTACGTACACAATAACTTTATGGTACCTCAGTAACAGCAGGGAGTTAGGGAAGGGTTATTACGTACACAATGACTTTATGGTACCTCAGTAACAGCAGGGAGTTAGGGAAGGGTTATTACGTACACAATAACTTTATGGTACCTCAGTAACAGCAGGGAGTTAGGGAAGGGTTATTACGTACACAATGACTTTATGGTACCTCAGTAACAGCAGGGAGTTAGGGAAGGGTTATTACGTACACACTGACCTTATGGTACCTCAGTAACAGCAGTTAGTTAGGGAAGGGTTATTACGTACACAATAACTTTATGGTACCTCAGTAACAGCAGGGAGTTAGGGAAGGGTTATTACGTACACACTGACTTTATGGTACCTCAGTAACAGCAGGGAGTTAGGGAAGGGTTATTACGTACACAATGACTTTATGGTACCTCAGTAACAGCAGGGAGTTAGGGAAGGGTTATTACGTACACAATGACTTTATGGTACCTCAGTAACAGCAGTTAGTTAGGGAAGGGTTATTACGTACACAATGACTTTATGGTACCTCAGTAACAGCAGTTAGTTAGGGAAGGGTTATTACGTACACAATAACTTTATGGTACCTCAGTAACAGCAGGTAGTTAGGGAAGGGTTATTACGTACACAATAACTTTATGGTACCTCAGTAACAGCAGGGAGTTAGGGAAGGGTTATTACGTACACAATAACTTTATGGTACCTCAGTAACAGCAGGTAGTTAGGGAAGGGTTATTACGTACACAATAACTTTATGGTACCTCAGTAACAGCAGTGAGTTAGGGAAGAGTTATTACGTACACAATAACTTTATGGTACCTCAGTAACAGCAGGGAGTTAGGGAAGGGTTATTACGTACACACTGACCTTATGGTACCTCAGTAACAGCAGTTAGTTAGGGAAGGGTTATTACGTACACAATAACTTTATGGTACCTCAGTAACAGCAGGGAGTTAGGGAAGGGTTATTACGTACACACTGACTTTATGGTACCTCAGTAACAGCAGGGAGTTAGGGAAGGGTTATTACGTACACAATGACTTTATGGTACCTCAGTAACAGCAGGGAGTTAGGGAAGGGTTATTACGTACACACTGACTTTATGGTACCTCAGTAACAGCAGTTAGTTAGGGAAGGGTTATTACGTACACACTGACTTTATGGTACCTCAGTAACAGCAGTTAGTTAGGGAAGGGTTATTACGTACACAATAACTTTATGGTACCTCAGTAACAGCAGGGAGTTAGGGAAGGGTTATTACGTACACAATGACTTTATGGTACCTCAGTAACATTAGGGAGTTAGGGAAGGGTTATTACGTACACAATAACTTTATGGTACCTCAGTAACAGCAGGGAGTTAGGGAAGGGTTATTACGTACACAATGACTTTATGGTACCTCAGTAACAGCAGGGAGTTAGGGAAGGGTTATTACGTACACAATGACTTTATGGTACCTCAGTAACAGCAGGGAGTTAGGGAAGGGTTATTACGTACACAATGACTTTATGGTACCTCAGTAACAGCAGGTAGTTAGGGAAGGGTTATTACGTACACAATAACTTTATGGTACCTCAGTAACAGCAGTGAGTTAGGGAAGAGTTATTACGTACACAATAACTTTATGGTACCTCAGTAACAGCAGGGAGTTAGGGAAGGGTTATTACGTACACACTGACTTTATGGTACCTCAGTAACAGCAGGGAGTTAGGGAAGGGTTATTACGTACACAATAACTTTATGGTACCTCAGTAACAGCAGGGAGTTAGGGAAGGGTTAATACGTACACAATAACTTTATGGTACCTCAGTAACAGCAGGGAGTTAGGGAAGGGTTATTACGTACACAATAACTTTATGGTACCTCAGTAACAGCAGGGAGTTAGGGAAGGGTTATTACGTACACAATAACTTTATGGTACCGCAGTAATAGCAGGGAGTTAGGGAAGGGTTATTACATACACAATAACTTTATGGTACCTCAGTAACAGCAGT
Source organism: Bombina bombina (assembly GCF_027579735.1). Lineage (NCBI taxonomy): Eukaryota > Metazoa > Chordata > Amphibia > Anura > Bombinatoridae > Bombina > Bombina bombina. The sequence goes on along the minus strand of NC_069509.1, from coordinate 3,380,364 downwards.
TAGTTAGGGAAGGGTTATTACGTACACAATGACTTTATGGTACCTCAGTAACAGCAGGGAGTTAGGGAAGGGTTATTACGTACACAATGACTTTATGGTACCTCAGTAACAGCAGGGAGTTAGGGAAGGGTTATTACGTACACAATAACTTTATGGTACCTCAGTAACAGCAGGGAGTTAGGGAAGGGTTATTACGTACACAATGACTTTATGGTACCTCAGTAACAGCAGGGAGTTAGGGAAGGGTTATTACGTACACAATAACTTTATGGTACCTCAGTAACAGCAGGGAGTTAGGGAAGGGTTATTACGTACACAATGACTTTATGGTACTGCACAGATGGCCATAGACAAATGATTCTGATTTAATGAGAACCTCACAGTTATTGTACCACTCAGTATATGGGAGTGTTTTTATGAGGATCAGGATACTCTGCTGCTCTAACAGTTGCTGGGTTACTGACCGTCTGGTGTGAATGGATTTCTGCAATAGCTAAAATGTCAACACTGTGGTAACACTACAGTCCTAATGCAAAGCGGCAGGTTCTGGAATTTTCTTTGAGATGTTTAGGCAAAAGTTGCTGGATCTGGTGGTTTAAAGCTACTGGCCATGTCCCTCTAGGTCAGTGTTTCCCAACCGCGGTTCTCAAGTACCCCCAACAGGCCTGGTTTTCATTATAGCTGAACCAGTGCACAGGTGAAGTAATCAGCTGATCAGTAACCAATCTGCTCTCATCCTTTAGAAGATTATTTCACCTGTGCTCTAGTTCAGTTATAATGAAAACCAAGACTGTTGGGGGTACTTGAGGAACGCGGTTGGGAAACACACTGCTCGAGGTTATGGATATAGACTTGAACTGATGGGAAAAACAGCTTTAATTATCACTTCTGTATTGTCAGTGTTAATAGGTAAGGGCCACAGGTTACGAGGCTAAGCACCACAGGTGACGAGGCTAAGCACCACAGGTGACGAGTTTAAGAACCGCAGATCTTGAGACTAAGTTCTCTAGGTCACGATACTAAGTGCCGCATGTTAACCCTAACATATCAGATGCTCTCTCCTTTTTCCTCTATTACTTGCAGAAACTCTCTGACTTTTTTTTTTATATATATATATATATATATTCTCTTTTAGGCTCACCTACCTTCTATACTTCCTACTGACCTTTCTTCACCTTTATGCAAATTACCGTGCTGTCCGTGCCATTGTCATGGAGACTTTTAACCAGTCACGACTCAGCATTGTTTTAAAACATTACCTACATGACAGAACAATTTTAAGTCCTGCTGCAGCCAATCACAAGGAACCACTTCTACCAGGTGATGAACACAAAATGTGAAAAATAGGTTACATTGACAACAAGAGAGCATAAACATGAGGTGACACTGGAGAGAGGAATGATAGAAGGTGACAACAAGAGGTCATAGACTGGAGGTGACACCAGAGAGAGGAGTGATTGAAGGTGACAACAAGAGCGCATAGACAGGAGGTTACACTGGAAAGAGGAGTGATAGAAGGTGACAAGAGGGCATAGACAGGAGGTGACACCAGAAAGAGGAGTTATAGGTGGCAACAAGAGCGCATAGACAGGAGGTGACACTGGAGAGAGGAGTGATAGAAGGTGACAACAAGAGCTCATAGACAGGAGGTGACACTGGAGAGAGGAGTGATTGAAGGTGACAACAAGAGCGCATAGACAGGAGGTGACACTAGAGAGAGGAGTGATAGGTGACAACAAGAGTGCATAGACCAGAGGTGACACTGGAGAGAGGAGTGATAGAAGGTGACAATAAGAGCACATTGACAGGAGGTGACACCAGAGAGAGGAGTGATAGGTGACAACAATAGTGCATAGACAGGAGGTGACACTGGAAAGGAGGTGACACTGGAAAGAGGAGTTATATAAGGTGACAACAAGAGTGCATAGACAGGAGGTGACACTGGAAAGAGGAGTTATATAAGGTGACAACAAGAGTGCATAGACAGGAGGTGACACTGGAAAGAGGAGTTATATAAGGTGACAACAAGAGTGCATAGACAGGAGGTGACACTGGAGAGAGGAGTGATAGAAGGTGACAACAAGAGTGCATAGACCGGAGGTGACACTGGAGAGAGGAGTGATAGGTGACAACAAGAGCACATTGACAGGAGGTGACACCAGAGAGAGGAGTGATAGGTGACAACAAGAGTGCATAGACAGGAGGTGACACTGGGGTACAACAGATGATATTGGGGAGTGACGTAATGGGGGATAACAAATTGGGACAGCAGGATGGGAGTGACAGTAAAATACTGGTAACAGGGGGAAGGAGTTGACAGGAAATGACACAAGGGGGAGAGGAGTGACAGAAGGTGACATCAGACGGGAAGGAAGTGATAGGTGGTGACATCTGCAGGGGATTAGTGTGGCAGGAGTTGGCACTTTGGGGGGGTGACGTTAGTTGACAGGGAAGGGGAATAATGTATGTGCTCTTTTACAGGTCTGGGTACAGATGTATCTGTCAGTATTGGAGTTCCCCTGCATACCCTAGTTTGTAGGTAAGTATTGTTTATCCTATTGGGTATGCTGTGTTCTCCTAACTCTCTTTACCACATACTTCATACATTTTAGTCCTTTCTGTCTATATCACTGCCGGAGTGTGTATTGCAAAGAAAGTCTGTAAGCACCAGGTATAATGTGCCTGTTCCCATTTCTAATGAGTCTGTAAGTCCATGCATTTGTATCCTCTAGGTTAGATTACTGCAATGCACTTTACTTGGGCCTCCCAAAAAAAGAACTCCATCGCCTTCAGACAGTACAAAACGCAGCAGCAAGACTATTGACCAATCAAACTCGCTCCTGCCACATAACACCTGTTCTCCACTCCCTGCATTGGCTTCCAATTAAATGGCGAACATATTTTAAAATTGGCCTGCTGACCTTCAAAGCCTTAAACAACCAAGGCCCACAGTACCTGAAAGAGCTCCTGACACCCTACATCCCATCCCGTTCACTTAGGTCAGCCAACACATCCCTCCTCTCAGTGCCAAGAATAAGGACAAACTCAGGCTCCAGAGCATTCTGCCACGCTGCGCCTACTTTCTGGAACTCTTTACCGCGCGCAATCAGAGAGGCACTGTCCTTACAGACTTTTAAAAAAAAGCTAAAGACCCACCTCTTCCATCAGGCATTCAGTCCGCTTATCTGACCTTCAGAAACTCCTAACTTTTATGTCTTATGTTGGTACAGTATATTTGTAATTGCTTTGAGTCTCACAGGGAGAAAAGCGCTATATAAATCGCAAATTATTATTAAGTACAAGGTGTAATGTGTCTGTAAGCACCAGGTGTAATGTGCCTGTTTCCATTTCTAATGAGTCTGTAAGTACCAGGTGTAATGAGTCTGTAAGTACCAGGTGTATTGTCTATTCCCATGTGTAATGAGTCTGTAAGCACCAGGTGTAATGTGTCTATTCCCATCTATGAGTCTGTAAGTACTAGGTCTAATGTGTCTGTTCCCATCTGTAATGAGTCTGTAAGTACCAGGTGTAATGTGCCTGTTCCCATCTGTAATACATCTGTAAGTACCAGGTGTAATGTGGCTATTCCCATCTGTAATGTGTCTGTAAGCACCAGGTGTAATGTGTCTTTCCTTAATATGAGGAGAGTCCATGGCTTCATTCATTATTTGTGGGAATACAGAACCTGGCCACCAGGAGGAGGCAAAGACACCCCAGCCAAAGGCTTAAATACCTCCCACACTCCCCTCATCTCCCAGTCATTCTTTGCCTTTCGTCACAGGAGGATGGCAGAGAAGTGTCAGAAGATTCAGAGTAGTCTCTTATGGAGGGTAGTACCCTTTGGTATGGGACTGGAGTTTTAAGTAGTCTTGTCAGCCTCTCAGTGAGAGCATGGACGAATGTTAGGGTCTGGGGATGCAGGGAGAGTCTCTCTGTGAAACCAGATCCAGACTCGCATTAACAGCTCCTAAGCAATCAGTGTTGACGAGTTTCACTGCCTGCTTCTATCACTCAAGTCCATGTCAGGTGCAATGCTACAAGACTGTCAAACTTGAGAGGCTGTGTGTCTGTTCCACGCCGATGATTCCGGTAAGATCGTTTCATTTTATAATCCTATGGAAAGGCAAGAAGACACGGTCACAGTGTGCCTTCTTTTATCTGTATGTAATCAAAGGTTAATATCTCCGGAAGGGGATTATTGAACAGGGGGGATTTTCTTCATAAATGGAAAGAGTCCATAGCTGCATTCATTACTTTTGGGAAATAAGAACCTGGCCACCAGGAGGAGGCAAAGACACAAATAATGTGATGTGTATAACACACAAGAGGGCGCTAAGACCTACTAAATAAAATACTTCTATAAAATAATTATAATACCCATAAAATGTAAAAGGTACACGAGGAGAATGTAGAGTGGACCCTCACCAAAATATTAATATTGCAAATAAAAATAAGTCCAATATATGAACAAGGGAATCAGTTCATAAGATGTCAAATCAAATGTTCCCAAAAGTTTCCTGCCGATAGTGGTAGAGTCTCCACCCTCTGAGGACTCCTTTTCTCCCTTTGCAACCGCAGGTGAATCTGTGAAGGTAGGGGACAAACAGAGGCGACCAATGTGTGTATCCACAACAATGATGTCCCAACCCAGCACACGTATTCTATACCCAGGGTACTCGCACTCTTGCTGAGCACACCAATGTGCTGGTAGGAACGGACTGGCTATCAGAGCAGACCAGCTTGCTCTCTCCGGTGCACTCTCTCCCTGTGAGAATGATCAGACTCTTGGCAGCTTGACTCCTCTGATGATATTCCTCTAAGCAGCGATCAGGAACCAGCTGAACTCCCCACGTATTGTTTATCAATGTCCAATACACACATTGCCCATGTTTTCTTGGGCAGTCAGTCTACCTGTGGTAAGAGTGACATATGAAGCAGTGTGTGCAGCATGTAGAAAGAAACCTAAAAAGTGCTGACTGAGGACTATCCCTAGGCAAAGACACCCCTGCTAAAGGCTTAAATACTCCTCCCACTTCCCTCATTCTCCAGTCATTTTTTTCCTTTTTCGTCCCAGGAGGTTGGCAGAGAAGTGTCAGAAGTTTGTTTTCGTCTCTTATGGAGGGTAGTACTCTTCGACATGGGACGGGAGTTTTAAGTAATCCTATCAGTCTCTCAGTGAGGGCTTGGATGAAAGTTAGAGTCCGGAGATGCAGGAAGAGTCTTTGTGAAACCATCCTGACTCATATTAACAGCTCCACAAGCAATCAGCGTTGTCTAACTTCACTTTGCTGCCTGCTTTCTTCTCTCAAGTCCATGGTGGAGGCAAAGCTACTATCTGCCATACTTGAAGGGCCGTGTTCCTGTTCCATGGTGTAGATTCCGGTAACATTGTTTCATTTTACTTCTTCATGAATGTACTGTAACTCATTTGTTCCTGCAAACTCACATGAAAAATACTGGGTCTCAGTGGGACTCCTTTAGTATCTTGGAATCAAGGGTTAATATGTCCTGAGGGGGATTATTGAACTGTTTTTTCTTTAATCATGTTTGTTATGTGATTCAATCTGCTTATGTGTAGTGTTAACTGGGCACGTGGCTTTTGGGAACATAATGGCCTTTCAAAGTGACGAGACCTTAAAGTTGGGCACGCTTTCTTTGGACTGTACGGTTCACCTCGTGACCGGGCTTGTCTACGTTCTGGTCTCCCATTTCCGCATTCCTGACTGTATGGCGACAGAGAATTTTAGTCCGCTGGTGTCTGGTTCATAGGAGTTGGTGAGTGCCCCAGCCATTGTGGGTATCAGGTGCCGTTTAAATTGTTTTATATATAGTCCTTTTTTGGGGGGGGCGGGGGGGTATACTTTATCCAGTCATGGAGGATGCTGATGTTGAGATTGTTCAACTTTCTGATTCAGATTCTTCGTCCTGTCAAGAATGTGAATTGGCCCCATTGACTCAGGTCAGTCAGTTATGTTCTTTAGGCCGTCCTAGAGTGCCTTGTTCCTCGGGCTCGGGGATTCAAGGGACTGCTGAGCCATCCGCCTCGGAGGGCCCTGTCCTCTGGGAGGCGAGTTCCCTACCGCTCCGTACTACTACTACACATGCGGGTAACCCAGGTTATGTGTTTCCCTCCTCGGAGAGTGGATTGTCCCCCCCCCCTCCCGGAGGTTGTGGCATCTTTTCACTTTTACATACTTTTGGCGTTTGCGTGTCTACAAAGTCCAGATGTTTCTTTGCGGTTGTGCTCATGCCCAATTGCCCCAGGTTGCTCTGCCACTGGAGGGCATGTGCAGTTCCCTGCGGGTGTAACTGTTCCTGAGTGTTGTGCCTTTCGTTACAGGCAGACTCGCCTTTGTGTTTTACTCAGACACGTTTTTGGGCTGTTTGGGGACCCTATCCTTCTCAGTTATGGGACTTATCAGTCTCCTCCTTCGAATGGCTCACCTCGTTAGACATGGGGGTATGAAGTAATCTTCTTTAAGTCTTGTTATCTAGATCCTTCCCAGTTTTGTTGGAAGAACAGGGTTTCCGTTAGGCTGGTCCTGTGGATCTTTCTGTTCTTCTTTGGCGTTAACCCTCGGGTTGCCCGTTATTTTATTTGATCTGGTTAGGATGAAATTTATTTTATTTTTTATACGATGTTTCCTGCGGGAACTTAATAATCTCTGGGATCGATACTCGCTGTTTGCTTCTACGGAAGTTGTTCCGGACACGTTAGTATCATGTTTGTCTGTTTTCTTCCTTCCTCTCTGAGGGCGGATTTAGCCAGCTTGGTAGTTTAACTCAGGTTGCAGGCTGGTCCTGCTTGGGTTTATATCTTCTGTCTCGCGACTTATTCAGACACGTGGCGCCTTTTATACCTTGCTGTTCAGGTTAGGGTGCAGAGTGCTCTTAACATTACTTATGTTATTTGTTTTACTTGTTTCAGCTAAGCATTCTCAAGAGGACTTGCGGGTCCGTGCAGCTCTCGGGATTGTTTCAGTCCTAAATAGCTGTCACTCTGGTGACTGGGTCAGTTGTTTACGATACCCTCTGAACCTAGAGTATTCCTTCCCACGTGGTGGGAAAATTAGAGGGTTTAGAGCCTCTTTCCGCCGGCGGGGTGGTGTTGCTTTAGGAAATTGTCCTTTGTGGACTTGTTCCTTTAGTGGTTCTCTTCTTTAATGAGACCTCTTGGATTGTCCGTTTCTCCTTGGGATGGGGCGCCTTCAGGGGACTTGGATTCCCTTTGGGAGTTGGTTGTTCCTTTTTTGGGACATTAGACAGTGGGGTCCTTTTGGGCTCCGGTAATGGGTCCTTTCCCGGGGTTGGGAATGCTCTCCATCTCTTTCTTGGGATAGAAGAGGTCCTAGTGGTTTTCCACTCATATGGTTCAGGTATTGCCATCCAGGTGGCATCCAAACCCATGTTTTACTGTCCTCTGCCTTCGAATCTGAGGTGATGTGGAGGCTTGATATTGCCCTGTTCGGGTGACTTGTCCTCACTGTTCCCCTTGTGTCTGGAGCTTGTGGCTAGCTGGACAGCTAGCTCAGCATACTAATGCTCTGTGACTACTCTGTACTGTTGCAAACCGAGGGTTGCTAGTTCGATCCCCGGCGAGGTCTACTCAGCCTTTCCTCCTTCCGAGGTTGATAAAATAAGTAGCGCCTTTTGTCCCTTTCGGGGGATTAGCCGCACTTTCAAAGCACATTCATGTTAATGTTGCTTGGACGCCTGTTAGCTCTAATGTCCTTTTATGGTCCTGGCTTTTTGGAGTGTTGGGCTCCTGCGAGGGGTGGTCTCTTCCCTTTGGGTCAGGACGTGCAAGGGCTTCTTGCTCTTGTTATCCTGGTTATTCTGGATTTTTCCCTGGGAGGTCTGTTTTTTTTATATCAGACAAGGGATTTGTTCCTGGAAGATTGTTTAATCTAAACATTTGTGGGGCCCGGGCTTCTTGTCCTGATCTTCCGGTGGTCGAAGGGTTTACTCTGCGTTTTCTCTTTGTGGATCCCACTGTGGGATGTTACTAGACCTTATGATCCTAGGACTGGCCTGGGGGTTCCAGTTTCCGGAATACTTAGGGCTTAGCCCTTGTTCTGGCTGTTCTGTTTTACAACTTGGCCAGATTTACTGAGAGCCGGGGCTCCTTGGGGCTTGTCTTGTGCTGTATGATACAGTTCCCTTGGGACAGCCAACTAACGTGACCTGATGCTGGGCTTTCCTGCCTAGCAAATGGAAGGTTTGTGGTTGCTCAGCTGTCCCCTTTGCATCTGGTACGTGTACTAGCACAATGGTGTTTTAAGGGGTTCTTCCGTGTTCATCAGTTTTGTGACCTTGTGTCCTCTCGGTTATTCTACGACTTCCTGTCTTATGGGCAGGTGTTTATAGACACTCTCCTCTTCAGGGGGCTCGGTGTCCTCCTTACGGAGGTGTGGTTCCTTTTTTAGGGGGCCTCTCCTGTGTTCGGGAGGTTGGAGCAGATGTTTATCTGGTTTGGGGATTGGTCTGCTCATTGAGTTGTTCCTTTCCATCTGGGGAGCTGCTGGCTCTGCATTGAGACTTAGTCGGATGGCTTTGCTAGATCCCTTGGGTCTATCGCCTGCTCGATTGTCTTTAGAATGAAGTGGCTGTGTACATTCTTCCGCCCTTTTGGGGGCCGGTTTTGGGGTTCCTTTCGGTTCCCTTGCTTCAGATCTGCCGCTGCTTGGCCTGGTCCGACTAGGTGTAAGATCTGAGACCTGTTGTTCATCCTCAGGTCTTGGGGGTGACTGTGGACCTTTTCTTCTATAAGATACGACGAGTCCACAGATTCATCCTTTACTTGTGGGATATTATCCTCCTGCTAACAGGAAGTGGCAAAGAGCACCACAGCAGAGCTGTCTATATAGCTCCTCCCTTGACTCCACCCCCCAGTCATTCTCTTTACCTACTCTAAGTAATAGGAATGGTAAAGTGAAAGCGGTGATAAAATGTTAGTTTTTATTTTCTTCAAGCAAGAGTTTTTTATTTTAAATGGTACCGGTGTGTACTATTTTCTCTCAGGCAGCAGATGGATGAAGACTTCTGCCTGGAGACTGATGATCTTAGCAGTTGTTACTAGGATCCAGAGTAGTTCCCACAGAATGGCTGAGGAGTACTTAAGAAACTTCAGTGTGAGGAATGTTTTCATGCTACAAGCATTGAGGTATGTTCAGTCATTTTTTTCTGGAGAGACTGTGTTATTTCAGAATTGGCTGACAGTATCCCCATGAGGGAAAGGGTAAGCAGTAATCCTAATGTATAGAGAGGGGTATTACTGGACCTGCATATTGGGCTATAAAAAAATGGTTGACACTGATGATATGATGTTTATGGGCAAACGTTTTCATGATTGGGAGTTTCAGATAACGTTTTTTATGGCAGACGTTTTTTACTTTATTGAAGTATAGCGGGTACACATGGCTTCACTTTATGGGTATAGGAACCCACATGGCTAGGTTTTAGACCGCTCTGGTGCGGTCATTTTAGGCTGTGAGACATCGAGTGAGATGGGCGGGGCCTATTTTTGCGCCTCAGTTGCGCAGTTGTTTTTCCCAGACAAGCAGCAAACTCCAACTCCGGTGGGCCTTTCAGAGACAGTTTGGGCCTAATCGAAGGTTTAATCCGATTTTACAGACCCCTGAGGGCAGGTAGGGGCCACAGCAGGGCTGTGGCGAGGTGCAGGGGGTGTTTTTGATTGAGGTTAACGTTTTATAGCATAACGTTTTTTTGGTAAGGGTTAAGTATTCCTTTCCTTGTGGGGCAAACTTAGCTGACAAGTTGGGATGCATTTATCATAAAATTGGGATAATTTTATCGTTTTAAAGCAGTTTTGGAAAAATTGTCTGCTTTTTTTCTCTTAAAGGCGCAGTACCGTTTTTTCAGATTGTTATTTTTTTCATAAAATAAAGTGTTTCAAGTCTGTGGTCATTACTAGTCTGTTTTTAACATGTCTGACATTGAGGAAAGTCAATGTTCCATGTGTTTAGAAGCCATTGTGGAACCCCCACTTAAAATGTGTCCCTCATGTACTGAAAGGGCTTTACATTGCAAAGAACATATTTTAGCTGATAAAAGTATGTCTAAGGATGATTCTCAGTCAGAAGAGAATCAGGTTATGCCATCTCATTCTCCCCAAGTGTCACAACCTTTAACGCCCGCCCAAGCGACGCCAAGTACTTCTAGTGCGTCTAATTCTTTCACCCTGCAAGATATGGCCGCAGTTATGTCTACTACCTTCACAGAGGTATTGTCTAAACTGCCTGGTTTGCGGGGTAAGCGCAGTAGGTCCGGTATTAGAGTAAATGCTGAGACCTCTGATGCTTTATTGGCCATCTCCGATGTACCCTCACAGTGTTCTGATTTGGGGTGAGGAAATTGCTGTCTGAGGGAGAGCTTTCCGATTCAGGAAAGATGTTCCCTCTAACAGACTCAGATGTGACGGCCTTTAAGTTTAAGCTTGAATACCTCCGCTTGTTACTCAAGGAGGTTTTAGCGACTCTGGATGATTGTGACCCTATTGCCACCCCACCAGAGAAATTGTGTAAAATGGATAAATACCTAGATGTCCCTACTTACACTAATGTTTTTCCAGTCCCTAGAAGAATTTCGGACATTGTTACTAAGGAATGGGATAGGCCAGGCATTCCGTTCTCTCCCCCTCCTACTTTTAAGAAAATGTTCCCTATATCTGACACCATTCGGGATTCGTGGCAGACGGTCCCTAAGGTGGAGGGAGCTATTTCTACCCTGGCTAAGCGTACAACTATACCTATTGAGGACAGTTGTGCTTTCAAAGATCCTATGGATAAAAAATTAGAGGGTCTTCTAAAGAAATTGTTTATTCATGAGGGTTTTCTTCTACAACCTCTAGCGTGCATTGTTCCTTTAACTACTGCAGCCGCTTTTTGGTTTGAGGCTCTAGAGGAGTCTCTTAAGGTTGAGACCCCATTAGATGATATTTTGGATAGAATTAAGGCTCTCAAGCTAGCTAATTCTTTTATTACAGATGCCGCTTTTCAAATGGCTAAATTAGCGGCAAAAAATGCAGGCTTTGCCATTTTAGCTCGTAGAGCGTTATGGCTTAAGTCCTGGTCTGCTGATGTGTCATCAAAATCTAAGCTGTTAGCTATTCCTTTCAAAGGTAAGACCCTATTCGGGCTTGAACTGAAGGAGATAATTTCCGACATTACTGGAGGTAAAGGCCATGCCCTTCCTCAGGACAAGATGATTAAAATGAGGGCTAAACAAAATAATTTTCTTTCCTTTCGAAACTTTAAAGGTGGACCCTCTACTTCGTCCCCTGCCACAAAGCAAGAGGGGAATTTTGCTCAATCCAAGTCAGTCTGGAGACCTAACCAGACCTGGAATAAAGGTAATTAGGCCAAGAAGCCTGCTGCTGCTACCAAGACAGCATGAAGAGGCAGCCCCCGATCCGGGACCGGATCTAGTAGGGGGCAGACTTTCTCTCTTCGCTCAGGCTTGGGCAAGAGATGTTCAGGATTCCTGGGCATTAGAAATCTTGACCCAGGTGTATCGGCTAGAAGAGGCGTTCTTACACTGTGTAGAAGACCTATATACCATGGGAGTAATCTGCCCAGTTCCAAAAATAGAACAGGGGCAGGGGTTTTACTCAAATCTGTTTGTGGTTCCCAAAAAAGAGGGAACTTCCAGACCGATTTTAGATCTCAAAATTCTAAACAAATTTCTCAGAGTCCCATCCTTCAAAATGGAGACTATTTGAACAATTTTACCAATGATCCAGGAGGGTCAATATATGACCACCGTGGATTTAAAGGATGCGTATCTTCACATTCCTATCCACAAAGATCATCACCAGTTCCTCAGGTTCGCCTTCCTGGACAAACATTACCAGTTTGTGGCCCTTCCTTTCGGGTTGGCCACAGCTCCCAGAATTTTCACAAAGGTGCTAGGGTCCCTTCTGGCGGTTCCGTTTGCTCGCTTACATCTCAGACCACTGCAACTGTGCATGCTCAGACAGTGGAATGGGGATTATGCAGATTTATCTCCGCAGATAAATCTGGATCTAGAGACCAGAGACTCTCTTCTTTGGTGGTTGTCACAGGATCATCTGTCCCAGGGAATGTGCTTCCGAAGGCCAGCATGGGTCATAGTGACGACGGATGCCAGCCTTTTGGTTAGGGGCGCAGTCTGGAATTCCCTGAAGGCTCAGGGTGTGTGGACTCAGCAGGAGGCCCTACTTCCAATAAATATTCTAGAACTGAGAGCGATATTCAACGCGCTTCAGGCGTGGCCTCAGCTGGCTTCGGCCAGATTCATAAGGTTCCAGTCGGACAATATCACGACTGTAGCATATATCAATCATCAAGGGGGAACAAAGAGTTCTCTAGCGATGATAGAGGTTTCCAAAATAATTTGATGGGCAGAGACTCACTCTTGCCATCTATCAGCAATCTATAACCCAGGAGTGGAGAACTGTGAAGCGGATTTTCTAAGTCGCCAGACTTTTCATCCGGGGGAGTGGGAGCTCCATCCTGAGGTGTTTGCACAATTGATTCATCAATGGGGCACACCAGAATTGGATCTGATGGCATCTCGTCAGAATGCCAAACTTCCTTGTTACGGGTCCAGATCAAGGGATCCTCAAGCAGTACTAATAGATGCTCTAGCAGTACCGTAGTCGTTCAACCTGGCTTATGTGTTTCCTCCTTTTCCTCTCCTGCCTCGTCTGATTGCCAGAATCAAACAGGAGAAGGCTTCGGTAATCTTGATAGCGTCTGCATGGCCACGCAGGACTTGGTATGCAGATCTGGTGGAAATGTCATCTCTGCCACCCTGGAAACTGCCTCTGAGACAGGACCTTCTCATTCAGGGTCCGTTCCAACATCCAAATCTAGTTTCTCTGCGGCTGACTGCCTGGAGATTGAACGCTTGATTTTATCTAAGCGGGGTTTCTCTGAATCGGTCATTGATACCTTGATTCAGGCTCCGAAGCCTGTCACTAGGAAAATTTACCATAAGATATGGCGTAAATATCTTTATTGGTGCGAATCCAAAGGCTACTCATGGAGTAAGATCAGGATTCCTAGGATTTTGTCCTTTCTCCAAGAAGGATTGGAGAAGGGGTTATCAGCTAGTTCCTTAAAGGGACAGATTTCTGCTTTGTCAATCTTGCTACACAAGCGTCTGGCAGATGTTCCAGACGTTCAGTCGTTTTGTCAGGCTTTAGTTAGAATCAAGCCTGTGTTTAAACCTGTTGTTCCGCCATGGAGTTTGAATTTAGTTCTAAATGTTCTTCAAGGGGTTCCGTTTAAACCCATGCATTCCATAGATATTAAACTTCTATCTTGGAAAGTTCTATTTTTAGTTGCTATCTCTTCTGCTCGAAGAGTTTCTGAGCTATCTGCGTTACAATGCGACTCGCCTTATCTTATCTTCCATTCTGATAAGGTGGTTTTGCGTACCAAACCTGGATTTCATCCTAAGGTTGTTTCAAATAAGAATATTAATCAGGAAATTGTTGTTCCTTCTCTGTGTCCTAATCCTCCTTCTAAGAAGGAGCGTCTGTTACATAACTTGGACGTGGTTCGTGCCTTGAAGTTTTACTTGCAAGCGACCAAAGATTTCCGTCAAACATCTTCTCTGTTTGTTGTCTATTCTGGAAAGCGTAGGGGTCAAAAAGCTACGGCTACCTCTCTTTCTTTTTGGCTAAAAAGCATCATCCGTTTGGCATACGAGACTGCTGGACAGCAGCCTCCTGAAAGAATTACAGCTCATTCTACTAGAGAGGTAGCTTTCACATGGGCTTTTAAAAATGATGCTTCTCTTGTATAGATTTGTAAGGCTGCGACTTGGTCTTCCCTTCATACCTTTTCCAAATTTTCCAAATTTGATACTTTTGCTTCTTCGGAGGCTATTTTTGGGAGAAAGGTTCTTCAAGCAGTGGTGCCTTCCGTTTAGGTATCTGTCTTGTCCCTCCCGTTCATCCGTGTCCTGTAGCTTTGGTATTGTATCCCACAAGTAAAGGATGAATCCGTGGACTCATCGTATCTTATAGAAGAAAAGAAAATTTATGCTTACCTGATAAATTGATTTCTTCTATGATACGACGAGTCCACGGCCCGCCCTGTCAATTTAAGACAGATGATATTTTTTGATGTAAAACTTCAGTCACCTCTGCACCTTGTAGTTTCTCCTTTTTTCTTCCTATACCTTCGGTCGAATGACTGGGGGGTGGAGTCAAGGGAGAAGCTATATATACAGCTCTGCTGTGGTGTTCTTTGCCACTTCCTGTTAGCAGGAGGATAATATCCCACAAGTTAAGGATGAATCCGTGGACTTGTCGTATCATAGAAGAAATCAATTTATCAGGTAAGCATAAATTTCCTTTTCCAAAGTAATTGCGGTATGTACATTATCTGTAGGAGCCGCATTTTTAAGACTTTTAGATGGACACACGTAGACATATGTTATGTTAAACACGGAAGTGATCACAATGGATGATGTCACTTCCGGGAGGACACTAGAAGTTAGGTAGAGGGAAATATTTATGTGGTACACAGGAAATAGAATCGTTTTTTGGCGCAAAATTAAAACAGGAAGTCAGTAAATTCATTAGTAAAATCAGTATATAAGGCTATATTGCAGCACCAATCTTTAGTCTTGATAATGGCCCAATACCAAGGGCCGAAACGCGTCGACAGATTGGTAAGCCTTATTTCAATTGTTTCTATTATTTGTAAGCATTATTGCACTATGTGTTATATGTTTTACAGGTCACATACATGATAACACGAATCATCACCTAAGATAATTATTTTCACCTAAGAGGGATTTAATTTTGGATAATATTTTTTCCTTGGATCACATAACAAGTTTTTCTGGGATATTGGACACTGACCACTTTTTTGCTTTTGTTTTTCCTTTTTGATATATTTTTGATATTATATATTTCTCTTGTAAGGTGTATCCAGTCCACGGATCATCCATTACTTGTGGGATATTCTCATTCCCAACAGGAAGTTGCAAGAGGACACCCACAGCAGAGCTGTCTATATAGCTCCTCCCCTAACTGCCATATCCAGTCATTCTCTTGCAACTCTCAAGAAACATGGAGGTAGTAAGAGAGAAGTGGTGAAATGTAGCTGTTATTTTACTTCAATCAAAAGTTTATTATTTTTAAATGGTACCGGAGTTGTACTATTTTGTTCCAGGCAGAAAAATAGAAGAATCTGCCTGTGATTTCTATGATCTTAGCAGGTTGTAACTAAGATCCATTGCTGTTCTCACACATGATTGAAGAGAGAGATAACTTCAGCGGGGGAATGGCGTGCAGGTTATCCTGCTATGAGGTATGTGCAGTTAAGATTTTTCTAGAAGATGTGAATGCTAGAAAATGCTGCTGATGCCAAATTTATGTAAGGTAAGCCTGAATACAGTGATTTAATAGCGACTGGTATCATGCTTACTTTCTGAGGTAATACTCTTTTATATTTAAAATATAAAACGTTTTCTGGCATGTTTAAACGTTTTTATATATACTTTGGTGATAAAACTTTATTGGGGCCTAGTTTTTTCCACATGGCTGGCTTAAATTTGCCTAGAAACAGTTTCCTGAGGCCTTCCAATATGTTACTATGAGTGGGAGGGGCCTAATTTAGCGCTTTTTTGCGCAGTAACTTTTACAGACTGAGACATCCAGCTTCCTCCAAGGGTCCCCTGAATGCTATAGGACATCTCTAAAGGGCTCTTAGGCTTTCCAAAATCGTTTGTTGGGGAAGGTAGGCCCACAGCAAGGCTGTGGCAGTTTTTGGTGTGACTGGTAAAAAACGTCTATCGTTTTTTTTATCCGGTTTTTGAACTAAGGGGTTAATCATCCATTTGCAAGTGCTCTGTTAGCTTATTATACACACTGTAAAAATTCTGACAAAATTTGTTTCTCTTAAAAGCACAGTACCGTTTATTATATTTGCTTGTTAACTTGATTTAAAGTGTTTTCCAAGCTTGCTAGTCTCATTGCTAGTCTGAATAAACATGTCTGACATAGAGGAAACTCCTTGTTCATTATGTTTAAAAGCCATTGTGGAGCCCCCTCTTAGAATGTGTACCAAATGTACTGATTTCACTTTAAGCAATAAAGATCATATTCTGTCTTTAAAAAATTTATCACCAGAGGAATCTTACGAGGGGGAAGTTATGCTGACTAACTCTCCCCACGTGTCAGATCCTTTGACTCTCGCTCAAGGGACTCACGCTCAAATGGCGCCAAGTACATCTAGGGCGCCCATAGCGTTTACTTTACAAGACATGGCGGCAGTCATGGGTAATACACTGTCAGCGGTATTAGCCAGACTACCTGAATTTAGAGGAAAGCGAGATAGCTCTGGAGTTAGACGAAATACAGAGCATACTGACGCTTTAAGAGCTATGTCTGATACTGCCTCACAATATGCAGAAGCTGAAGAAGGAGAGCTTCTTTCTGTGGGTGATGTTTCTGACTCAGGGAAGATGATGCAACCTGATTCTGATATTTCTACATTTAAATTTTTAAGCTTGAACACCTCCGCGTGTTACTCAGGGAGGTTTTAGCTGCTCTGAATGACTGTGATACAATTGCAGTGCCAGAGAAATTGTGTAGACTGGATAAATACTATGCAGTGCCGGTGTGTACTGATGTTTTTCCAATACCTAAAAGGTTTACAGAAATTATTACTAAGGAATGGGATAGACCAGGTGTGCCGTTCTCTCCCCCTCCTATTTTTAGAAAAATGTTTCCAATAGACGCCACCACACAGGACTTATGGTAGACAGTTCCTAAGGTGGAGGGAGCAGTTTCTACTCTAGCAAAGCGTACTACTATCCCTGTCGAGGAAAGTTGTGCTTTCTTAGATCCAATGGATAAAAAGTTAGAGGGTTACCTTAAGAAAATGTTTATTCAACAAGGTTTTATCCTACAGCCCCTTGCATGCATTGCTCCTGTCACTGCTGCTGCGGCGTTCTGGTTTGAGTCTCTGGAAGAGGCTTTACAGGTAGCGACTCGATTGGATGACATACTTGACAAGCTTAGAGCACTTAAGCTAGCCAATTCTTTTGTTTCTGATGCCATTGTTCATTTGACTAAACTAACGGCTAAGAATTCTGGTTTTGCTATCCAGGCGCGCAGAGCGCTATGGCTTAAATCATGGTCAGCTGATGTTACTTCAAAGTCTAAGCTGCTTAACATTCCCTTCAAGGGGCAGACCCTATTCGGGCCTGGTTTGAAGGAGATTATTGCTGATATCACTGGAGGAAAAGGTCATGCCCTTCCTCAGGATAGGTCCAAATCAAGGGCCAAACAGTCTAATTTTCGTGCCTTCGAAACTTCAAGGCAAGTGCGGCATCAACTTCCTCTAATGCAAAACAAGAGGGAACTTTTGCTCAGTCCAAGACGGTCTGGAGACCTAACCAGACCTGGAACAAGGGTAAGCAGGCCAAAAAGCCTGCTGCTGCCTCTAAGACAGCATGAAGGAACGGCCCCCTATCCGATAACGGATCTAGTAGGGGCAGACTTTCGCTCTTCGCCCAGGCGTGGGCAAGAGATGTCCAGGATCCCTGGGCGTTGGAAATTATATTCCAGGGATATCTTCTGGACTTCAAGGCTTCCCCCCCAAAAGGGAGATTTCACCTTTCACAATTATCTGCAAACCAGATAAAGAGAGAGGCATTCTTACACTGTGTACAAGACCTCCTAGTTATGGGAGTGATCCATCCAGTTCCAAAGGAGGAACAGGGACAGGGATTTTACTCAAATCTGTTTGTGGTTCCCAAAAAAGAATGAACCTTCAGACCAATTTTGGATCTAAAGATCTTAAACAAATTCCTCAGAGTTCCATCATTCAAGATGGAGACTATTCGTACCATCCTACCTATGATCCAGGAGGGTCAATACATGACTACAGTGGATTTAAAGGATGCTTATCTTCACATTCCGATACACAAAGATCATCATCGGTTTCTCAGGTTTGCCTTCCTAGACAGGCATTACCAGTTTGTAGCTCTTCCCTTTGGGTTAGCTACAGCCCCAAGAATTTTTACGAAGGTTCTGGGGTTGCTTCTGGCGGTCCTAAGGCCGCGGGGCATAGCAGTGGCCCCTTATTTAGACGACATCCTGATTCAGGCGTCAAACTTCCAAATTGCCAAGTCTCATACGAACATAGTGTTGGCATTTCTGAGGTCGCATGGTGTTACGGTTGCCTCCAGGCTGGCTGGAAGTTGGACCGTAGAAAAGGATGCTCCTAGCGCTCACCAAAGGAGCAGCAGCACCGTAGACTCTATAACTGCTGCGTAGCCACCATAAGTAATGCAGACTCTATGAACCACCGCTGCTGGGCTGGTATCTCGCCGTCTGCTCTGCGCCCTGGACCTACGACCAGGCTCCAGTAGGTGAACCTCTTCCTTCTGTAGCAATCCCTGTAGCTAAGGGAGTATGAAAAACATAGCAATCCCTGTAGTGATATAAGCTGTATCCTACAAACATGAGTCAAAGCTTCAAGTTAGAGGGTCAACATAGGTCTGATGTGCTGGAGCACACAGCCTGCTTTTTATTGAGGTTACATGCAAACAGGACACTCTCAGGGGGAGGCATAAAATCCCCCATCACACATTTGATATTAGATAGAGAGACACTCCCTTTGACAGGCCACAACATTTACTTCAGCAGATAACATTACACACAATAAAACAATGCAGTCCACCTTATCAATACTAGTCTGATTAGACAATGGGAAAGTTTATCACTAAACCTAATTAGAGCTGATCCCAGCAGACTTGTATTTAGAATAGGTTTCTTGAAGCTGAACAAAATTTAATTCTTAATGGCACACAATGAAACTGAACCAAGTGGGAGAAAGCCAGGGACAAGTCATTTCACAGGTCTGGGGACATAGTCTTAAAGGGGGCATTGTTCACCAAAGTCACAATATGTCCCCAGACGGTTCCCAAAGGGCCACACACACCCAACAAAAGTCAATATACTCTCAGGGGCACAATCTTCCAGGGGCCATAGTCATGAGGAAGGAGGCTGGCAAATAGGCTTCTCCAAAATCCAGGGAAGCAGGGCAACCTTCCATTTAAAGGGCCAGTCACAAATAGCAGTTTGTAACACATGGGTGGAAGGTGAACGAGGAAAAGAGTTCTCTATCCCCCCTTACAAGAGTTTCCTTCCTAAGGACTCTGATAAATTCTGTAGAAATGAAAATTTACCTGACGGAGTCCAGGTTATCAAAACTTCTAAACTCCTGCCGTGTTCTTTATTCCATTCCTCGCCCGTCGGTGGCTCAGTGCATGGAAGTAATCGGCTTAATGGTAGCGGCAATGGACATAGTGCCGTTTGCACGCCTACATCTCAGACTGCTGCAACTCTGCATGCTCAGTCAGTGGAATGGGGATTACACAGATTTGTCCCCTCTACTAAATCTGGATCAAGAGACCAGGGATTCTCTTCTCTGGTGGCTATCTCGGGTCCATCTGTCCAAAGGTATGACCTTTCGCAAGCCAGATTGGACAATTGTAACGACAGATGCCAGCCTTCTAGGTTGGGGTGCAGTCTGGAACTCCCTGAAGGCTCAGGGATCGTGGACTCAGGAGGAGTCACTCCTTCCAATAAACATTCTGGAACTAAGAGCGATATTCAATGCTCTTTAGGCTTGGCCTCATCTAGCGACAATGAGGTTCATCAGATTTCAGTCGGACAACATCACGACTGTGGCTTACATCAACCATCAAGGGGGAACAAGGAGTTCCCTAGCGATGTTAGAAGTCTCAAAGATAATTCGCTGGGCAGAGATTCACTCTTGCCACCTATCAGCTATCCATATCCCAGGTGTAGAGAACTGGGAGGCGGATTTTATAAGTCGACAGACTTTTCATCCGGGGAAGTGGGAACTCCAGCCGGAGGTGTTTGCACAATTGGTTCATCGTTGGGGCAAACCAGAACTGGATCTCATTGAGTCTCGCCAGAACGCCAAGCTTCCTTGTTACGGATCCAGGTCCAGGGACCCCAAGGCAACGCTGATAGATGCTCTAGCAGCGCCTTGGTCCTTCAACCTGGCTTATGTGTTTCCACCGTTTCCTCTGCTCCCTCGTCTGATTGCCAAAATCAAGCAGGAGAGAGCATCAGTGATTTTGATAGCGCCTGCGTGGCCACGCAGGACTTGGTATGCAGATCTGGTGGACATGTCATCCTTTCCACCATGGACTCTGCCGCTGAGACAGGACCTTCTACTTCAAGGTCCTTTCAACCATCCAAATCTAATTTCTCTGAGGCTGACTGCCTGGAGATTGAACGCTTGATTTTATCAAAGCGTGGTTTCTCCGAGTCAGTCATTGATACCTTAATTCAGGCACGAAAGCCTGTTACCAGGAAAATCAATCATAAGATATGGCGTAAATATCTTTATTGGTGTGAATCCAAGGGCTACTCATGGAGTAAGGTCAGGATTCCCAGGATATTATCTTTTCTACAAGAAGGATTGGAAAAAGGATTGTCAGCTAGTTCCTTAAAGGGACAGATTTCTGCGCTATCTATTCTTTTGCACAAGCGTCTGGCGGATGTCCCAGACGTTCAGGCATTTTGTCAGGCTTTAGTTAGAATCAAGCCTGTGTTTAAACCTGTTGCTCCACCTTGGAGCTTAAATTTGGTTCTTAAAGTTCTTCAGGGGGTTCCGTTTGAACCTCTTCATTCCATAGATATCAAACTTTTATCTTGGAAAGTTCTTTTTTTGGTAGCTATTTCCTCAGCTCGTAGAGTTTCCGAGTTATCTGCCTTACAATGTGATTCTCCTTATCTGATCTTCCATGCAGATAAGGTAGTTCTGCGTACCAAACCTGGGTTTTTACTTAAGGTGGTATCTAATAAGAATATCAATCAAGAGATTGTTGTTCCGTCTTTGTGTCCTAATCCTTCTTTAAAGAAGGAACGTCTATTACACAATCTTGACGTGGTTCGTGCTTTAAAGTTTTACTTACAAGCTACTAAAGATTTTCGTCAAACATCTGCTTTGTTTGTTGTCTACTCTGGACAGAGGAGAGGTCAAAAGGCTTCGGCAACCTCTCTTTCTTTTTGGCTAAGAAGCATAATCCGCTTAGCCTATGAGACTGCTGGCCAGCAGCCTCCTGAAAGGATTACAGCTCATTCTACTAGAGCTGTGGCTTCCACATGGGCCTTTAAAAATGAGGCTTCTGTTAAACAGATTTGCAAGGCGGCGACTTGGTCTTCGCTTCATACTTTTTCAAAATTCTACAAATTTGATACTTTTGCTTCTTCGGAGGCTATTTTTGGGAGAAAGGTTTTACAGGCAGTGGTATCTTCCGTTTAAGTACATGCCTTGTCCCTCCCTTCATCCGTGTACTTTAGCTTTGGTATTGGTATCCCACAAGTAATGGATGATCCGTGGACTGGATACACCTTACAAGAGAAAACATAATTTATGCTTACCTGATAAATTTATTTCTCTTGTGGTGTATCCAGTCCACGGCCCGCCCTGTCATTTTAAGGCAGGTAATTTTTTCATTTTAAACTTCAGTCACCACTGCACCCTATGGTTTCTCCTTTCTCTGCTTGTCTTCGGTCGAATGACTGGATATGGCAGTTAGGGGAGGAGCTATATAACAGCTCTGCTGTGGGTGTCCTCTTGCAACTTCCTGTTGGGAATGAGAATATCCCACAAGTAATGGATGATCCGTGGACTGGATACACCACAAGAGAAATACATTTATCAGGTAAGCATAAATTATGTTTTTGTATTTTTATATTTTTTTTATATTGTTTTCATTTGAAACTCACTGGTTATCACCACCACTTATTAACACACCAGCTATTTGGAACACTTCAATATTTGAGACATTCTTCACTTGTGACTTTATCAGCCAATTGGAACTATCTCTGAAGGATTTGATACCCAAAGGTGCAGCTTATTGTTTTTATTTAATGTTTGCTATGTAATTTATGTGCCGATTCCACTGCAGAGGTTGATATCAACACAGTGCTTTGGTATTATCTGACAGGTTGTCTGATATTTATTATAGCTTATTTAACTGTTTATTATAACTATTTATATTTATACTGGTTGGCGCTCTTAACACATGTTTTTATTGATGCTACTTTTTAGGTGAGTCTAGACACATTTGTTATAGAGCGACTACAGTATTGTCCTTTAAGCGCTGTCTTTCATTACATTTGTTAGTCTCCCCCCGTCTCACTGTCTCACGCTCTCTCTGCTCTCCCCCGTCTCACTGTCTCACGCTCTCTCTGCTCTCCCCCCCGTCTCACTGTCTCACGCTCTCTCTGCTCTCCCCCGTCTCACTGTCTCACACTCTCTCTGCTCTCCCCCCCGTCTCACTGTCTCACGCTCTCTCTGCTCTCCCTCCCGTCTCATTGTCTCACACTCTCTCTGCTCTCCCCGTCTCACTGTCTCACGCTCTGTCTGATCTCCCCCGGACTCACTGTCTCACGCTCTCTCTGCTCTCCCCCTGTCTCACGCTCTCTCTGCTATTCTCCCCCCGTCTCACTGTCTCGGGCTCTCTCTACTCTCCCCCCCCCCCCCCCCCCTCCCGTCTAACGCTCTCTTTGCTCTGACCCGTCTCATCATTTCTTGCTGTCTCACAGTGTTTCCGAGCTGCAGAGCCTTTTGGATCAGAACCAGTCCTTATACTTGCTGGGGTGGCGCCAGGACACAGGTGGGTGTTAGAGTCATCCCTTGTGACTCAAACACAAATAGGCAATCCCCTTGTGACACAAACACAGACAGGCAATCGCCTTGTGACACAAACACAGACAGGCAATCGCCTTGTGACACAAACACAGACAGGCAATCGCCTTGTGACACAAACACAGACAGGCAATCGCCTTGTGACACAAACACAGACAGGCAATCGCCTTGTGACACAAACACAGACAGGCAATCGCCTTGTGACACAAACACAGACAGGCAATCGCCTTGTGACACAAACACAGACAGGCAATCCCCTTGTGACACAAACACAGGAAATCCCCTTGTGACTCAAACACAGATAGGCAATCCCCTTGTGACTCAAACACAAATAGGCAATCCCCTTGTGACACAAACACAGACAGGAAATCGCCTTGTGACACAAACACAGACAGGCAATCGCCTTGTGACACAAACACAGACAGGCAATCGCCTTGTGACACAAACACAGACAGGCAATCCCCTTGTGACACAAACACAGACAGGCAATCGCCTTGTGACACAAACACAGACAGGCAATCGCCTTGTGACACAAACACAGACAGGCAATCCCCTTGTGACACAAACACAGGAAATCCCCTTGTGACTCAAACACAGACAGGCAATCGCCTTGTGACACAAACACAGACAGGCAATCGCCTTGTGACACAAACACAGACAGGCAATCGCCTTGTGACACAAACACAGACAGGCAATCGCCTTGTGACACAAACACAGACAGGCAATCGCCTTGTGACACAAACACAGACAGGCAATCGCCTTGTGACACAAACACAGACAGGCAATCGCCTTGTGACACAAACACAGACAGGCAATCCCCTTGTGACACAAACACAGACAGGCAATCGCCTTGTGACACAAACACAGACAGGCAATCGCCTTGTGACACAAACACAGACAGGCAATCACCTTGTGACACAAACACAGACAGGCAATCGCCTTGTGACACAAACACAGACAGGCAATCGCCTTGTGACACAAACACAGACAGGCAATCGCCTTGTGACACAAACACAGACAGGCAATCGCCTTGTGACACAAACACAGACAGGCAATCGCCTTGTGACACAAACACAGACAGGCAATCGCCTTGTGACACAAACACAGACAGGCAATCGCCTTGTGACACAAACACAGACAGGCAATCGCCTTGTGACACAAACACAGACAGGCAATCGCCTTGTGACACAAACACAGACAGGCAATCCCCTTGTGACACAAACACAGACAGGCAATCGCCTTGTGACACAAACACAGATAGGCAATCGCCTTGTGACACAAACAAAGACAGGCAATCGCCTTGTGACACAAACCCAGACAGGCAATCGCCTTGTGACACAAACCCAGACAGGCAATCGCCTTGTGACACAAACCCAGACAGGCAATCGCCTTGTGACACAAACCCAGACAGGCAATCGCCTTGTGACACAAACCCAGACAGGCAATCGCCTTGTGACACAAACACAGACAGGCAATCGCCTTGTGACACAAACACAGACAGGCAATCCCCTTGTGACACAAACACAGACAGGCAATCCCCTTGTGACACAAACACAGACAGGCAATCCCCTTGTGACACAAACACAGACAGGCAATCCCCTTGTGACACAAACACAGACAGGCAATCCCCTTGTGACACAAACACAGGCAATCGCCTTGTGACACAAACACAGGCAATCCCCTTGTGACACAAACACAGGCAATCCCCTTGTGACACAAACACAGGCAATCCCCTTGTGACACAAACACAGGCAATCTCCTTGTGACACAAACACAGGCAATCGCCTTGTGACACAAACACAGGCAATCTCCTTGTGACACAAACACAGACAGGCAATCCCCTTGTGACACAAACACAGACCGGCAATCCCCTTCTGACACAAACACAGGCAATCCCCTTGTGACACAAACTCTATACAGAGACCTGTCACACAGGATTATATATCTCTATACAGAGACCTGTCACACAGGATTATATATCTCTATACAGAGACCTGTCACACAGGATTATATATCTCTATACAGAGACCTGTCACACAGGATTATATATCTCTATACAGAGACCTGTCACACAGGATTATATATCTCTATACAGAGATCTGTCACACAGGATTATATATCTCTATACAGAGACCTGTCACACAGGATTATATATCTCTATACAGAGACCTGTCACACAGGATTATATATCTCTATACAGAGACCTGTCACACAGGATTATATATCTCTATACAGAGACCTGTCACACAGGATTATATATCTCCTGTCACACAGGATTATATATCTCTATACAGAGACCTGTCACACAGGATTATATATCTCTATACAGAGACCTGTTACACAGGATTATATATCTCTATACAGAGACCTGTCACACAGGATTATATATCTCTATACAGAGACCTGTCACACAGGATTATATATCTTCATACAGAGACCTGTCACACAGGATTATATATCTTCATACAGAGACCTGTCACACAGGATTATATATCTCTATACAGAGACCTGTCACACAGGATTATATATCTTCATACAGAGACCTGTCACACAGGATTATATATCTTCATACAGAGACCTGTCACACAGGATTATATATCTCTATACAGAGACCTGTCACACAGGATTATATATCTCTATACAGAGACCTGTCACACAGGATTATATATCTCTATACAGAGACCTGTCACACAGGATTATATATCTCTATACAGAGACCTGTCACACAGGATTATATATCTCTATACAGAGACCTGTCACACGGGATTATATATCTCTATACAGAGACCTGTCACACAGGATTATATATCTCTATACAGAGACCTGTCACACAGGATTATATATCTCCTGTCACACAGGATTATATATCTCTATACAGAGACCTGTCACACAGGATTATATATCTCTATACAGAGACCTGTTACACAGGATTATATATCTCTATACAGAGACCTGTCACACAGGATTATATATCTCTATACAGAGACCTGTCACACAGGATTATATATCTTCATACAGAGACCTGTCACACAGGATTATATATCTTCATACAGAGACCTGTCACACAGGATTATATATCTCTATACAGAGACCTGTCACACAGGATTATATATCTTCATACAGAGACCTGTCACACAGGATTATATATCTTCATACAGAGACCTGTCACACAGGATTATATATCTCTATACAGAGACCTGTCACACAGGATTATATATCTCTATACAGAGACCTGTCACACAGGATTATATATCTCTATACAGAGACCTGTCACACAGGATTATATATCTCTATACAGAGACCTGTCACACAGGATTATATATCTCTATACAGAGACCTGTCACACGGGATTATATATCTCTATACAGAGACCTGTCACACAGGATTATATATCTCTATACAGAGACCTGTCACACAGGATTATATATCTTCATACAGAGACCTGTCACACAGGATTATATATCTCTATACAGAGACCTGTCACACAGGATTATATATCTTCATACAGAGACCTGTCACACAGGATTATATATCTCTATACAGAGACCTGTCACACAGGATTATATATCTTCATACAGAGACCTGTCACACAGGATTATATATCTCTATACAGAGACCTGTCACACAGGATTATATATCTTTATACAGAGACCTGTCACACAGGATTATATATCTCTATACAGAGACCTGTCACACAGGATTATATATCTATATACAGAGATCTGTCACACAGGATTATATATCTCTATACAGAGACCTGTCACACAGGATTATATATCTCTATACAGAGACCTGTCACACAGGATTATATATCTCCTGTCACACAGGATTATATATCTCTATACAGAGACCTGTCACACAGGATTATATATCTCTATACAGAGACCTGTCACACAGGATTATATATCTCTATACAGAGACCTGTCACACAGGATTATATATCTCTATACAGAGACCTGTCACACAGGATTATATATCTCTATACAGAGACCTGTCACACAGGATTATATATCTCTATACAGAGACCTGTCACACAGGATTATATATCTTCATACAGAGACCTGTCACACAGGATTATATATCTCTATACAGAGACCTGTCACACAGGATTATATATCTCTATACAGAGACCTGTCACACAGGATTATATATCTCTATACAGAGACCTGTCACACAGGATTATATATCTCTATACAGAGACCTGTCACACAGGATTATATATCTCTATACAGAGACCTGTCACACAGGATTATATATCTCTATACAGAGACCTGTCACACAGGATTATATATCTCTATACAGAGACCTGTTACACAGGATTATATATCTTCATACAGAGACCTGTCACACAGGATTATATATCTCTATACAGAGACCTGTCACACAGGATTATATATCTCTATACAGAGACCTGTCACACAGGATTATATATCTCTATACAGAGACCTGTCACACAGGATTATATATCTCCATACAGAGACCTGTCACACAGGATTATATATCTCTATACAGAGACCTGTCACACAGGATTATATATCTCTATACAGAGACCTGTCACACAGGATTATATATCTTCATACAGAGACCTGTCACACAGGATTATATATCTCTATACAGAGACCTGTCACACAGGATTATATATCTCTATACAGAGACCTGTCACACAGGATTATATATCTCTATACAGAGACCTGTCACACAGGATTATATATCTCTATACAGAGACCTGTCACACAGGATTATATATCTCTATACAGAGACCTGTCACACAGGATTATATATCTCTATACAGAGACCTGTCACACAGGATTATATATCTCTATACAGAGACCTGTCACACAGGATTATATATCTCTATACAGAGACCTGTCACACAGGATTATATATCTCTATACAGAGACCTGTCACACAGGATTATATATCTCTATACAGAGACCTGTCACACAGGATTATATATCTCTATACAGAGACATGTCACACAGGATTATATATCTTCATACAGAGACCTGTCACACAGGATTATATATCTTCATACAGAGACCTGTCACACAGGATTATATATCTTCATACAGAGACCTGTCACACAGGATTATATATCTCTATACAGAGACCTGTCACACAGGATTATATATCTCTATACAGAGACCTGTCACACAGGATTATATATCTCTATACAGAGACCTGTCACACAGGATTATATATCTCTATACAGAGACCTGTCACACAGGATTATATATCTCTATACAGAGACCTGTCACACAGGATTATATATCTCTATACAGAGACCTGTCACACAGGATTATATATCTTCATACAGAGACCTGTCACACAGGATTATATATCTCTATACAGAGAGCTGTCACACAGGATTATATATCTCTATACAGAGACCTGTCACACAGGATTATATATCTCTATACAGAGACCTGTCACACAGGATTATATATCTCTATACAGAGACCTGTCACACAGGATTATATATCTCTATACAGAGACCTGTCACACAGGATTATATATCTCTATACAGAGACCTGTCACACAGGATTATATATCTTCATACAGAGACCTGTCACACAGGATTATATATCTTCATACAGAGACCTGTCACACAGGATTATATATCTCTATACAGAGACCTGTCACACAGGATTATATATCTCTATACAGAGACATGTCACACAGAATTATATATCTCTATACAGAGACCTGTCACACAGGATTATATATCTCTATACAGACCTGTCACACAGGATTATATATCTTCATACAGAGACCTGTCACACAGGATTATATATCTCTATACAGAGATCTGTCACACAGGATTATATATCTCTATACAGAGACCTGTCACACAGGATTATATATCTCTATACAGAGACCTGTCACACAGGATTATATATCTCCTGTCACACAGGATTATATATCTCTATACAGAGACCTGTCACACAGGATTATATATCTCTATACAGAGACCTGTCACACAGGATTATATATCTTCATACAGAGACCTGTCACACAGGATTATATATCTCTATACAGAGACCTGTCACACAGGATTATATATCTCTATACAGAGACCTGTTACACAGGATTATATATCTTCATACAGAGACCTGTCACACAGGATTATATATCTCTATACAGAGACCTGTCACACAGGATTATATATCTTCATACAGAGACCTGTCACACAGGATTATATATCTCTATACAGAGACCTGTCACACAGGATTATATATCTCTATACAGAGAGCTGTCACACAGGATTATATATCTCTATACAGAGACCTGTCACACAGGATTATATATCTCTATACAGAGACCTGTCACACAGGATTATATATCTCTATACAGAGACCTGTCACACAGGATTATATATCTCTATACAGAGACCTGTCACACAGGATTATATATCTTCATACAGAGACCTGTCACACAGGATTATATATCTCTATACAGAGACCTGTCACACAGGATTATATATCTCTATACAGAGACCTGTCACACAGGATTATATATCTCTATACAGAGACCTGTCACACAGGATTATATATCTTCATACAGAGACCTGTCACACAGGGTTATATATCTCTATACAGAGACCTGTCACACAGGATTATATATCTCTATACAGAGACCTGTCACACAGGATTATATATCTCTATACAGAGACCTGTCACACAGGATTATATATCTCTATACAGAGACCTGTCACACAGGATTATATATCTCTATACAGAGACCTGTCACACAGGATTATATATCTCTATACAGAGACCTGTCACACAGGATTATATATCTCTATACAGAGACCTGTCACACAGGATTATATATCTTCATACAGAGACCTGTCACACAGGATTATATATCTTCATACAGACACAAGTCACACAGGATTATATATCTTCATACAGACACAAGTCACACAGGATTATATATCTTCATACAGACACAAGTCACACAGGATTATATATCTTCATACAGACACAAGTCACACAGGATTATATATCTTCATACAGACACAAGTCACACAGGATTATATATCTTCATACAGACACAAGTCACACAGGATTATATATCTTCATACAGAGACCTGTCGCACAGGATTATATATCTTCATACAGAGACCTGTCACACAGGATTATATATCTCTATACAGAGACCTGTCACACAGGATTATATATCTCTATACAGAGACCTGTCACACAGGATTATATATCTTCATACAGAGACCTGTCACACAGGATTATATATCTTCATACAGACACAAGTCACACAGGATTATATATCTTCATACAGACACAAGTCACACAGGATTATATATCTTCATACAGACACAAGTCACACAGGATTATATATCTTCATACAGACACAAGTCACACAGGATTATATATCTTCATACAGACACAAGTCACACAGGATTATATATCTTCATACAGACACAAGTCACACAGGATTATATATCTTCATACAGACACAAGTCACACAGATTACACGCTACAGGGATGTCATTGCTAGAAACAAAATGGTTTTGAATGTAAGAGGAACCACACGGTGGAATTCTACCTGACAAGCTAGTGGTAACCGGTGCAGTAGAGCGGCTGTGGGAAGTGCGTTGTCTTCTTACTGTAAAAAAGCAGGGATGAAAAATGTCAACCCTTATCTACTATGTTGCTGCACTGTAAGAGAGATAAGTACCGCAGTATGCACACAATAAATGTGACCTCTCCCCCACAGGTGCCCTTGCAGTGGTACTACATGAGCGAGCAAGGAGTGTTGATATGATACAGGCATACGTCCATGCTCTGATCCTGCAGCACAGAACAACAAGTACAGGTAACGGATCCCCAAGAGGACATGAGTGACCACTCTATATCCAGCTGTACCCCACCCATATTAGATCCAGCTGTAACCCACCCATATTAGATCCAGCTGTAACCCACCCATATTAGATCCAGCTGTAACCCACCCATATTAGATCCAGCTGTAACCCACCCATATTAGATCCAGCTGTAACCCACCCATATTAGATCCAGCTGTAACCCACCCATATTAGATCCAGCTGTAACCCACCCATATTAGATCCAGCTGTAACCCACCCATATTAGATCCAGCTGTAACCCACCCATATTAGATCCAGCTGTAACCCACCCATATTAGATCCAGCTGTAACCCCCCTGTATTCTACTAGATCCAGCTGTAACCCCCCTGTATTCTACTAGATCCAGCTGTAACCCCCTTGTATTCTACTAGATTCAGCTGTAACCCCCCTGTATTCTACTAGATCCAGATGTAACCCCCCTGTATTCTACTAGATCCAGCTGTAACCCCCCTGTATTCTACTAGATCCAGCTGTAACCCCCCTGTATTTTACTAGATCCAGATGTAACCCCCTGTATTCTACTAGATCCAGATGTAACCCCCCTGTATTCTACTAGACCCAGCTGTAACCCCCCTGTATTCTACTAGATACAGATGTAACCCCCCTGTATTATACTAGATACAGATGTAACCCCCCTTTATTATACTAGATACAGATGTAACCCCCCTGTATTATACTAGATACAGATGTAACCCCCCTGTATTCTACTAGATACAGATGTAACCCCCCTGTATTCTACTAGATACAGATGTAACCCCCCTGTATTATACTAGATACAGATGTAACCCCCCTGTATTATACTAGATACAGATGTAACCCCCCTGTATTATACTAGATACAGATGTAACCCCCCTGTATTATACTAGATACAGATGTAACCCCCCTGTATTATACTAGATACAGATGTAACCCCCCTGTATTCTACTAGATACAGATGTAACCCTCCTGTATTCTACTAGACCCAGGTGTAACCCCCCTGTATTCTACTAGACCCAGCTGTAACCCCCCTGTATTCTACTAGATCCAGCTGTAACCCCCTGTATTCTACTAGATACAGATGTAACCCCCCTGTATTTTACTAGATCCAGCTTTAATCCCCCTGTATTCTACTAGACCCAGCTGTAACCCCCCCCCTGTATTCTACTAGATCCAGCTGTAACCCCCCCCCTGTATTCTACTAGATCCAGCTGTAACCCCCCCTGTATTCTACTAGATCCAGCTGTAACCCCCCCTTGTATTCTACTAGATCCAGCTGTAACCCCCCTGTATTCTACCAGATCCAGCTGTAACCCCCCTGTATTCTACCAGATCCAGCTGTAACCCCCCTGTATTCTACTAGACCCAGCTGTAACCCCCCTGTATTCTACTAGATCCAGCTTTAATCCCCCTGTATTCTACTAGACCCAGCTGTAACCCCCCTGTATTCTACTAGATCCAGCTGTAACCCCCCTGTATTCTACTATACCCAGCTGTAACCCCCCTGTATTCTACTAGATCCAGCTGTAACCCCCCTGTATTCTACTAGATCCAGCTGTAACCCCCCTGTATTCTACTATACCCAGCTGTAACCCCCCTGTATTCTACTAGATCCAGCTGTAACTCCCCTGTATTCTACTAGATCCAGCTGTAACCCCCCTG
Organism: Bombina bombina; assembly: GCF_027579735.1. Taxonomy (NCBI): domain Eukaryota; kingdom Metazoa; phylum Chordata; class Amphibia; order Anura; family Bombinatoridae; genus Bombina; species Bombina bombina. The sequence continues at coordinate 3,348,120 of NC_069509.1, read as the reverse complement.
TATTCTACTAGATCCAGCTGTAACTCCCCTGTATTCTACTAGATCCAGCTGTAACTCCCCTGTATTCTACTAGACCCAGCTGTAACTCCCCTCTATTCTACTAGACCCAGCTGTAACTCCCCTCTATTCTACTAGACCCAGCTGTAACACCCCTCTATTCTACTAGACCCAGCTGTAACCCCCCTTATTTCTACTAGACCCAGCTGTAACCCCCCTTATTTCTACTAGACCCAGCTGTAACCCCCCTTATTTCTACTAGATCCAGCTGTAACACCCCTTATTTCTACTAGATCCAGCTGTAACCCCCCTTATTTCTACTAGATCCAGCTGTAACACCCCTTATTTCTACTAGATCCAGCTGTAACCCCCCTTATTTCTACTAGATCCAGCTGTAACCCCCCTTATTTCTACTAGATCCAGCTGTAACACCCCTTATTTCTACTAGATCCAGCTGTAACACCCCTTATTTCTACTAGATCCAGCTGTAACACCCCTTATTTCTACTAGATCCAGCTGTAACACCCCTTATTTCTACTAGATCCAGCTGTAACCCCCCTTATTTCTACTAGATCCAGCTGTAACCCCCCTTATTTCTACTAGATCCAGCTGTAACCCCCCTTATTTCTACTAGATCCAGCTGTAACCCCCCTGTATTCTACTAGACCCAGCTGTAACCCCCCTGTATTCTACTAGACCCAGCTGTAACTCCCCTGTATTCTACTAGACCCAGCTGTAACTCCCCTGTATTCTACTAGACCCAGCTGTAACCCCCCTGTATTCTACTAGACCCAGCTGTAACCCCCCTGTATTCTACTAGACCCAGATCCAATTTTAACACCTACTGTATTCTTGTAGATGCAGTTGTACGGCCTCTGTATTTCCCATAACACCTTTGCTTCAGTTATCTGGTGACCACTACGTCCAGTAGCAACGCCATCCCCCCGTCCCGTCCCCCAACTCTTTGTACTAATATGTTTTCATAAATACAAAATTCTGGTACTAAGAAATCATCAAATAACAATATATAAGTAATAAACATATGAATAAGTAGGATATATAGATGCACAATGTAGGAAGTCACTCCGTAGAATAAAAGTCATTTCTAAAACAGTAAAATACTTTGCACAAAAAAAGTAGCACAACATCACTAAGGGACATTGTTTTGGTCCCAATCAGAGCTGATGAACCACACTTGGTGTTCTTATAAAACAATGAGATGCAACATAACAATGTCACATGGTTTGTAAGAGACACTTCTCAAGAACGATAAGTGGCCTTTTGCTTGTGCTGTAATTAGGTCATTAGTAATCTTAATGATTACAGTTTCTGTGGAGATGTTGTGTGCGAAATCCATATTGCAATGGATCAAGGAGGGAGTTTAACGTGAGGAAGTAAGGAAATAGGGCGGTAGTTAGAAGGGGATGATGGAACAAGAGAAGGTTTTTTGAGGATAGGTGTGACAAGTGCATGTTTAACGGATGAGGAAGAGAATAAATATGTGTGAGGGGATGGGAACAAGGGGACAGGTAGTGAGGTGAGAGGAGGATATAAGGGTAGGAGAGAGAGAGGGCAGTAGGTGTGAAGGGATGGGAACAAGGGGGCAGGTAGTGAGGTGAGAGGAGGATATAAGGGTAGGAGAGAGAGAGAGGGCAGTAGGTGTGAGGGGATGGGAACAAGGGGGCAGGTAGTGAGGCGAGAGGAGGATATAAGGGTAGGAGAGAGAGGGCAGTAGGTGTGAGGGGATGGGAACAAGGAGCAGGTAGTGAGGCGAGAGGAGGATATAAGGGTAGGAGAGAGGGAGGGCAGTAGGTGTGAGGGGATGGGAACAAGGGGACAGGTAGTGAGGTGAGAGGAGGATATAAGGGTAGGAGAGAGAGAGAGAGGGCAGTAGGTGTGAGGGGATGGGAACAAGGGGGCAGGTAGTGAGGCGAGAGGAGGATATAAGGGTAGGAGAGAGAGAGGGCAGTAGGTGTGAGGGGATGGGAACAAGGAGCAGGTAGTGAGGCGAGAGGAGGATATAAGGGTAGGAGAGAGAGGGAGGGCAGTAGGTGTGAGGGGATGGGAACAAGGAGCAGGTAGTGAGGCGAGAGGAGGATATAAGGGTAGGAGAGAGAGGGCAGTAGGTGTGAGGGGATGGGAACAAGGAGCAGGTAGTGAGGCGAGAGGAGGATATAAGGGTAGGAGAGAGAGAGAGAGAGAGAGAGCAGTAGGTGTGAGGGGATGGGAACAAGGGGGCAGGCATTGAGGTGAGAGGAGGATATAAGGGTAGGAGAGAGAGAGGGCAGTAGGTGTGAGGAGATGGGAACAAGGGACAGGTAGTGAGAAGAGAGGAGGATATAAGGGTAGGAGAGAGAGGGCAGTAGGTGTGAGGGGATGGGAACAAGGGGGCAGGCATTGAGGTGAGAGGAGGATATAAGGGTAGGAGAGAGGGAGGGCAGTAGGTGTGAGGGGATGGGAACAAGGGGACAGGTAGTGAGGTGAGAGGAGGATATAAGGGTAAGAGAGAGAGAGGGCAGTAGGTGTAAGGGGATGGGAACAAGGGGGCAGGCATTGAGGTGAGAGGAGGATATAAGGGTAGGAGAGAGGGAGGGCAGTAGGTGTGAGGGGATGGGAACAAGGGGACAGGTAGTGAGGTGAGAGGAGGATATAAGGGTAGGAGAGAGAGAGGGCAGTAGGTGTTAGGGGATGGGAACAAGGGGGCAGGTAGTGAGGTGAGAGGAGGATATAAGGGTAAGAGAGAGAGAGGGCAGTAGGTGTGAGGGGATGGGAACAAGGGGCAGGTAGTGAGGCGAGAGGAGGATATAAGGGTAGGAGAGAGAGAGGGCAGTAGGTGTGAGGGGATGGGAACAAGGGGGCAGGTAGTGAGGCGAGAGGAGGATATAAGGGTAGGAGAGAGAGAGGGCAGTAGGTGTGAGGGGATGGGAACAAGGGGACATGTAGTGAGGTGATAGGAGGATATAAGGGTAGGAGAGAGAGAGGGCAGTAGGTGTGAGGGGATGGGAACAAGGGGGCAGGCATTGAGGCGAGAGGAGGATATAAGGGTAGGAGAGAGAGAGGGCAGTAGGTGTGAGGGGATGGGAACAAGGGGACAGGTAGTGAGGTGAGAGGAGGATATAAGGGTAGGAGAGAGAGAGGGCAGTAGGTGTGAGGGGATGGGAACAAGGGGGCAGGTAGTGAGGCGAGAGGAGGATATAAGGGTAGGAGAGAGAGAGGGCAGTAGGTGTGAGGGGATGGGAACAAGGAGCAGGTAGTGAGGCGAGAGGAGGATATAAGGGTAGGAGAGAGGGAGGGCAGTAGGTGTGAGGGGATGGGAACAAGGAGCAGGTAGTGAGGCGAGAGGAGGATATAAGGGTAGGAGAGAGGGGGCAGTAGGTGTGAGGGGATGGGAACAAGGGGACAGGTAGTGAGGTGAGAGGAGGATATAAGGGTAGGAGAGAGAGAGGGCAGTAGGTTTGAGGGGATGGGAACAAGGGGGCAGGCATTGAGGTGAGAGGAGGATATAAGGGTAGGAGAGAGGGAGGGCAGTAGGTGTGAGGGGATGGGAACAAGGGGACAGGTAGTGAGGTGAGAGGAGGAAATAAGGGTAGGAGAGAGAGAGGGCAGTAGGTGTGAGGAGATGGGAACAAGGGGGCAGGTAGTGAGGCGAGAGGAGGATATAAGGGTAGGAGAAAGGGGGCAGTAGGTGTGAGGGGATGGGAACAAGGGGACAGGTAGTGAGGTGAGAGGAGGATATAAGGGTAGGAGAGAGAGAGAGGGCAGTAGGTGTGAGGAGATGGGAACAAGGGGACAGGTAGTGAGGTGAGAGGAGGATATAAGGGTAGGAGAGAGAGAGAGGGCAGTAGGTGTGAGGAGATGGGAACAAGGGACAGGTAGTGAGGCGAGAGGAGGATATAAGGGTAGGAGAGAGAGAGAGGGCAGTAGGTGTGAGGGGATGGGAACAAGGGGACAGGTAGTGAGGCGAGAGGAGGATATAAGGGTAGGAGAGAGAGAGGGCAGTAGGTGTGAGGAGATGGGAACAAGGGGACAGGTAGTGAGGTGAGAGGAGGATATAAGGGTACGAGAGAGAGAGAGCAGTAGGTGTGAGGGGATGGGAACAAGGGGGCAGGCATTGAGGTGAGAGGAGGATATAAGGGTAGGAGAGAGAGAGGGCAGTAGGTGTGAGGAGATGGGAACAAGGGACAGGTAGTGAGGCGAGAGGAGGATATAAGGGTAGGAGAGAGAGGGCAGTAGGTGTGAGGGGATGGGAACAAGGGGGCAGGTAGTGAGGCGAGAGGAGGATATAAGGGTAGGAGAGAGAGGGCAGTAGGTGTGAGGGGATGGGAACAAGGGGGCAGGCATTGAGGTGAGAGGAGGATATAAGGGTAGGAGAGAGAGAGGGCAGTAGGTGTGAGGGGATGGGAACAAGGGGCAGGTAGTGAGGTGAGAGGAGGATATAAGGGTAGGAGAGAGAGAGAGGGCAGTAGGTGTGAAGGGATGGGAACAAGGGGGCAGGTAGTGAGGTGATAGGAGGATATAAGGGTAGGAGAGAGAGAGGGCAGTAGGTGTGAGGGGATGGGAACAAGGGACAGGTAGTGAGGCGAGAGGAGGATATAAGGGTAGGAGAGAGAGGGCAGTAGGTGTGAGGGGATAGGAACAAGGGGACAGGTAGTGAGGCGAGAGGAGGATATAAGGGTAGGAGAGAGGGGGCAGTAGGTGTGAGGGGATGGGAACAAGGGGACAGGTAGTGAGGTGAGAGGAGGATATAAGGGTAGGAGAGAGAGAGGGCAGTAGGTGTGAGGAGATGGGAACAAGGGGGCAGGTAGTGAGGTGAGAGGAGGATATAAGGGTAGGAGAGAGAGAGGGCAGTAGGTGTGAGGAGATGGGAACAAGGGGACAGGTAGTGAGGTGAGAGGAGGATATAAGGGTAGGAGAGAGAGAGGGCAGTAGGTGTGAGGGGATAGGAACAAGGGGACAGGTAGTGAGGCGAGAGGAGGATATAAGGGTAGGAGAGAGGGGGCAGTAGGTGTGAGGGGATGGGAACAAGGGGACAGGTAGTGAGGTGAGAGGAGGATATAAGGGTAGGAGAGAGAGAGGGCAGTAGGTTTGAGGGGATGGGAACAAGGGGGCAGGCATTGAGGTGAGAGGAGGATATAAGGGTAGGAGAGAGGGAGGGCAGTAGGTGTGAGGGGATGGGAACAAGGGGACAGGTAGTGAGGTGAGAGGAGGAAATAAGGGTAGGAGAGAGAGAGGGCAGTAGGTGTGAGGAGATGGGAACAAGGGGGCAGGTAGTGAGGCGAGAGGAGGATATAAGGGTAGGAGAGAGGGGGCAGTAGGTGTGAGGGGATGGGAACAAGGGGACAGGTAGTGAGGTGAGAGGAGGATATAAGGGTAGGAGAGAGAGAGAGGGCAGTAGGTGTGAGGAGATGGGAACAAGGGGACAGGTAGTGAGGTGAGAGGAGGATATAAGGGTAGGAGAGAGAGAGAGGGCAGTAGGTGTGAGGAGATGGGAACAAGGGACAGGTAGTGAGGCGAGAGGAGGATATAAGGGTAGGAGAGAGAGAGAGGGCAGTAGGTGTGAGGGGATGGGAACAAGGGGACAGGTAGTGAGGCGAGAGGAGGATATAAGGGTAGGAGAGAGAGAGGGCAGTAGGTGTGAGGAGATGGGAACAAGGGGACAGGTAGTGAGGTGAGAGGAGGATATAAGGGTACGAGAGAGAGAGAGCAGTAGGTGTGAGGGGATGGGAACAAGGGGGCAGGCATTGAGGTGAGAGGAGGATATAAGGGTAGGAGAGAGAGAGGGCAGTAGGTGTGAGGAGATGGGAACAAGGGACAGGTAGTGAGAAGAGAGGAGGATATAAGGGTAGGAGAGAGAGGGCAGTAGGTGTGAGGGGATGGGAACAAGGGGGCAGGTAGTGAGGCGAGAGGAGGATATAAGGGTAGGAGAGAGAGGGCAGTAGGTGTGAGGGGATGGGAACAAGGGGACAGGTAGTGAGGTGAGAGGAAGATATAAGGGTAGGAGAGAGAGAGAGGGTAGTAGGTGTGAGGGGATGGGAACAAGGGGACAGGTAGTGAGGTGAGAGGAAGATATATGGGTAGGAGAGAGAGAGAGGGCAGTAGGTGTGAGGGGATGGGAACAAGGGGACAGGTAGTGAGGCGAGAGGAGGATATAAGGGTAGGAGAGAGAGAGGGCAGTAGGTGTGAGGGGATGGGAACAAGGGGGCAGGTAGTGAGGTGAGAGGAGGAAATAAGGGTAGGAGAGAGAGAGAGAGAGGGTAGTAGGTGTGAGGGGATGGGAACAAGGGGGCAGGTAGTGAGGCGAGAGGAGGATATAAGGGTAGGAGAGAGAGAGGGCAGTAAGTGTGAGGGGATGGGAACAAGGGGACAGGTAGTGAGGTGAGAGGAGGATATAAGGGTAGGAGAGAGAGAGAGGGCAGTAGGTGTGAGGGGATGGGAACAAGGGGGCAGGTAGTGAGGTGAGAGGAGGATATAAGGGTAGGAGAGAGAGAGAGGGCAGTAGGTGTGAGGGGATGGGAACAAGGGGGCAGGTAGTGAGGCGAGAGGAGGATATAAGGGTAGGAGAGAGAGGGCAGTAGGTGTGAGGGGATGGGAACAAGGAGCAGGTAGTGAGGCGAGAGGAGGATATAAGGGTAGGAGAGAGGGAGGGCAGTAGGTGTGAGGGGATGGGAACAAGGGGACAGGTAGTGAGGTGAGAGGAGGATATAAGGGTAGGAGAGAGAGAGAGAGGGCAGTAGGTGTGAGGGGATGGGAACAAGGGGGCAGGTAGTGAGGCGAGAGGAGGATATAAGGGTAGGAGAGAGAGAGGGCAGTAGGTGTGAGGGGATGGGAACAAGGAGCAGGTAGTGAGGCGAGAGGAGGATATAAGGGTAGGAGAGAGAGGGAGGGCAGTAGGTGTGAGGGGATGGGAACAAGGAGCAGGTAGTGAGGCGAGAGGAGGATATAAGGGTAGGAGAGAGAGGGCAGTAGGTGTGAGGGGATGGGAACAAGGAGCAGGTAGTGAGGCGAGAGGAGGATATAAGGGTAAGAGAGAGAGAGGGCAGTAGGTGTGAGGGGATGGGAACAAGGGGGCAGGCATTGAGGTGAGAGGAGGATATAAGGGTAGGAGAGAGGGAGGGCAGTAGGTGTGAGGGGATGGGAACAAGGGGACAGGTAGTGAGGTGAGAGGAGGATATAAGGGTAAGAGAGAGAGAGGGCAGTAGGTGTAAGGGGATGGGAACAAGGGGGCAGGCATTGAGGTGAGAGGAGGATATAAGGGTAGGAGAGAGGGAGGGCAGTAGGTGTGAGGGGATGGGAACAAGGGGACAGGTAGTGAGGTGAGAGGAGGATATAAGGGTAGGAGAGAGAGAGGGCAGTAGGTGTTAGGGGATGGGAACAAGGGGGCAGGTAGTGAGGTGAGAGGAGGATATAAGGGTAAGAGAGAGAGAGGGCAGTAGGTGTGAGGGGATGGGAACAAGGGGCAGGTAGTGAGGCGAGAGGAGGATATAAGGGTAGGAGAGAGAGAGGGCAGTAGGTGTGAGGGGATGGGAACAAGGGGGCAGGTAGTGAGGCGAGAGGAGGATATAAGGGTAGGAGAGAGAGAGGGCAGTAGGTGTGAGGGGATGGGAACAAGGGGACATGTAGTGAGGTGATAGGAGGATATAAGGGTAGGAGAGAGAGAGGGCAGTAGGTGTGAGGGGATGGGAACAAGGGGGCAGGCATTGAGGCGAGAGGAGGATATAAGGGTAGGAGAGAGAGAGGGCAGTAGGTGTGAGGGGATGGGAACAAGGGGACAGGTAGTGAGGTGAGAGGAGGATATAAGGGTAGGAGAGAGAGAGGGCAGTAGGTGTGAGGGGATGGGAACAAGGGGGCAGGTAGTGAGGCGAGAGGAGGATATAAGGGTAGGAGAGAGAGAGGGCAGTAGGTGTGAGGGGATGGGAACAAGGAGCAGGTAGTGAGGCGAGAGGAGGATATAAGGGTAGGAGAGAGGGAGGGCAGTAGGTGTGAGGGGATGGGAACAAGGAGCAGGTAGTGAGGCGAGAGGAGGATATAAGGATAGGAGAGAGAGAGGGCAGTAGGTGTGAGGGGATGGGAACAAGGAGCAGGTAGTGAGGCGAGAGGAGGATATAAGGGTAGGAGAGAGAGGGAGGGCAGTAGGTGTGAGGGGATGGGAACAAGGAGCAGGTAGTGAGGCGAGAGGAGGATATAAGGGTAGGAGAGAGAGGGCAGTAGGTGTGAGGGGATGGGAACAAGGAGCAGGTAGTGAGGCGAGAGGAGGATATAAGGGTAGGAGAGAGAGAGGGCAGTAGGTTTGAGGGGATGGGAACAAGGGGGCAGGCATTGAGGTGAGATAAGGATATAAGGGTAGGAGAGAGGGAGGGCAGTAGGTGTGAGGGGATGGGAACAAGGGGACAGGTAGTGAGGTGAGAGGAGGATATAAGGGTAGGAGAGAGGGCAGTAGGTGTGAGGGGATGGGAACAAGGGACAGGTAGTGAGGCGAGAGGAGGATATAAGGGTAGGAGAGAGAGAGGGCAGTAGGTGTGAGGGGATGGGAACAAGGGACAGGTAGTGAGGCGAGAGGAGGATATAAGAGTAGGAGAGAGAGGGCAGTAGGTGTGAGGGGATGGGAACAAGGGGGCAGGAAGTGAGGCGAGAGGAGGATATAAGGGTAGGAGAGAGAGGGCAGTAGGTGTGAGGGGATAGGAACAAGGGGACAGGTAGTGAGGTGAGAGGAAGATATAAGGGTAGGAGAGAGAGAGAGAGGGTAGTAGGTGTGAGGGGATGGGAACAAGGGACAGGTAGTGAGGTGAGAGGAGGATATAAGGGTAGGAGAGAGAGAGGGCAGTAGGTGTGAAGGGATGGGAACAAGGGGGCAGGCATTGAGGCGAGAGGAGGATATAAGGGTAGGAGAGAGAGAGGGCAGTAGGTGTGAGGGGATGGGAACAAGGGGACAGGTAGTGAGGCGAGAGGAGGATATAAGGGTAGGAGAGAGAGAGGGCAGTAGGTGTGAGGGGATGGGAACAAGGGGACAGGTAGTGAGGTGAGAGGAAGATATAAGGGTAGGAGAGAGAGAGGGCAGTAGGTGTGAGGGGATGGGAACAAGGGGGCAGGTAGTGAGGTGAGAGGAGGATATAAGGGTAAGAGAGAGAGAGGGCAGTAGGTGTGAGGGGATGGGAACAAGGGACAGGTAGTGAGGCGAGAGGAGGATATAAGGATAGGAGAGAGAGAGGGCAGTAGGTGTGAGGGGATGGGGACAAGGAGCAGGTAGTGAGGCGAGAGGAGGATATAAGGGTAGGAGAGAGAGAGGGCAGTAGGTGTGAGGGGATGTGAACAAGGGGGCAGGTAGTGAGGTGAGAGGAGGATATAAGGGTAAGAGAGAGAGAGGGCAGTAGGTGTGAGGGGATGGGAACAAGGGGGCAGGTAGTGAGGCGAGAGGAGGATATAAGGATAGGAGAGAGAGAGGGCAGTAGGTGTGAGGGGATGGGAACAAGGGGGCAGGCATTGAGGTGAGAGGAGGATATAAGGGTAGGAGAGAGAGAGGGCAGTAGGTGTGAGGGGATGGGAACAAGGGGCAGGTAGTGAGGCGAGAGGAGGATATAAGGATAGGAGAGAGAGAGGGCAGTAGGTGTGAGGGGATGGGGACAAGGAGCAGGTAGTGAGGCGAGAGGAGGATATAAGGGTAGGAGAGAGAGAGGGCAGTAGGTGTGAGGGGATGGGAACAAGGGGGCAGGCATTGAGGCGAGAGGAGGATATTAAAGGCAGAATCTTCTTCCTCAGTAACAGGAGTAAAAAAGCTGAGTCTGTTTGCCTTTTATGGGTTTAAGACATCTGTGATTGGTTGAGGGGGTGGGAGATCGGTCGTGAGTTGAGAGATGAGTTTCTTTCTGATGGAGTAATTGGTAAAATCTTGATCTGAGAGAGAAGTGGAAATAGGAGGTGGGCGGAGGAGGGAATTTAAAGTGCAGAACGGACGTTATGGGTTTGAGGAAAGAGTAGAGAAGTAATTCTGCTTATAAAACCCAGAGCTTTTCTTTCTCAATTCAGATACAATTTACTTCTATTATCAAATATTCTTACTGTTCTTGCCATCCTTTGTTAAAAAGCTGGGATGTACGGTCAGGAATATGCTGGTGTCTACAGCACTATTTCCTGCCCTGCAGTGCCCCAGACACGTGCACGCTTCCTATCTAGATATCTCTTCAACAAATAATAACATGAGAACAAAGCAGATTTGATAATAGAAGTAAATTATTGTTTTTTAAATTAGTTTCATGTCCCTTTAAGGGCAGAATAGTAAGAATTTCACTCCTTCACTAGCAGAGAATTGTTAGCCCTTGGTTGTTATTGATTTCACCACCAAATGTGATCACATAAAATAAATCAATAACCTGTTCACATAGCGCTTGTGCAGTTATGACACAAATAGCAGACAGATATGGCTTTGGTAATTAGACGGCAGTGCAGGGGTTAATCAGGTAGCGCGCACGGTTTATTTTAGCTTTAGTGTAGAGATTACCCTCCCATATGTGCCAGCCTGGCTCGCCAATAGCCGTATTGTCTTTTTTCCCATTCAGATCCTGCTCGCTTCAGCACGCTTGCACAGACGCACGCATTACTGAATGACTTATTCCCAGAGTTCCTGAAGGGTAAGGGGCGCTGAAGGCCGATACACTCACCCAGAGATTAGTGACCTCTGAATCCTCTTATGGTGATGTCTCTTGTGTCGTGTTTACGGTCTAATTGTGCTCTTTGCTTTCAGCCTGTCTCTTTTTTTTTGTTTTGCTTTCATTATTCTCAGCTGTACCCTTTTTTTCTCATTCTCTGTAGTTTCTTGCCACGTTTCTGTCTGATATCCAGCTCCAAACTGTCTCTGTACTCTCCCCACTTCTCTCTGATCCAGGCAGTCTCTCTCTCTCTGTACAAACTGTCTCTGTACTCTCCCCACTTCTCTCTGATCCAGGCAGTCTCTCGCTACAAACTGTCTCTGTACTCTCCCCACTTCTCTCTGATCCAGGCAGTCTCTCTCTCTCTGTACAAACTGTCTCTGTACTCTCCCCACTTCTCTCTGATCCAGGCAGTCTCTCTCTGTACAAACTGTCTCTGTACTCTCCCCACTTCTCTCTGATCCAGGCAGTCTCTCTCAGTACAAACTGTCTCTGTACTAACCCCACTTCTCTCTGATCCAGGCAGTCTCTCTCTCTCTGTACAAACTGTCTCTGTACTAACCCCACTTCTCTCTGATCCAGGCAGTCTCTCTCTCTCTGTACAAACTGTCTCTGTACTAACCCCACTTCTCTCTGATCCAGGCAGTCTCTCTCTCTCTGTACAAACTGTCTCTGTACTCTCCCCACTTCTCTCTGATCCAGGCAGTCTCTCTCTCTCTGTACAAACTGTCTCTGTACTAACCCCACTTCTCTCTGATCCAGGCAGTCTCTCTCTCTCTGTACAAACTGTCTCTGTACTAACCCCACTTCTCTCTGATCCAGGCAGTCTCTCTCTCTCTGTACAAACTGTCTCTGTACTCTCCCACTTCTCTCTGATCCAGGCAGTCTCTCTCTCTCTGTACAAACTGTCTCTGTACTAACCCCACTTCTCTCTGATCCAGGCAGTCTCTCTCTCTCTGTACAAACTGTCTCTGTACCTCTCCACCACTTCTCTCCTATCCAGGCAGTCTCTCTACTCTGTACAAACTGATCTCTGTACTAACCCCACTTCTCTCTGATCAGGCCAGACTCTCTCTCTCTCTGTACAAAACTGTCTCAGTACTAACCCCACTTCTCTCTGATCCAGGCCACGTCTCTCTCTCTCTGTACAAACTGTCTCTGTACTCTCCTCACTTCTCTCTGATCCAGGCAGTCTCTCTCTCTCTCTCTGTACAAACTGTCTCTGTACTCTCCCCACTTCTCTCTGATCCAGGCAGTCTCTCTCTCTCTGTACAAACTGTCTCTGTACTACCCCACTTCTCTCTGATCCAGACAGTCTCTCTCTCTCTGTACAAACTGTCTCTGTACTAACCCCACTTCTCTCTGATCCAGGCAGTCTCTCTCTCTCTCGCTACAAACTGTCTCTGTACTAACCCCACTTCTCTCTGATCCAGGCAGTCTCTCTCTCTGTACAAACTGTCTCTGTACTCTCCCCACTTCTCTCTGATCCAGGCAGTCTCTCTCTCTCGCTACAAACTGTCTCTGTACTCTCCTCACTTCTCTCTGATCCAGGCAGTCTCTCTCTCTCTCTGTACAAACTGTCTCTGTACCTAACCCACTTCTCATCTGATCCAGGCAGTCTCTCTCCTCTCTCTGTACAAACTGTCTCTGTACTACCCCACTTCTCTCTGATCCAGGCAGTCTCTCTCTCCTCTGTACCAAACTGTCTCTGTACTCTCCTCACTTCTCTCTGATCCTGTACTCTCCCACTGATCCAGGCAGTCTCTCTCTCTCTGTACAAACTGTCTCTGTACTCTCCTCACTTCTCTCTGATCCAGGCAGTCTCTCTCTCTCTGTACAAACTGTCTCTGTACTAACCCCACTTCTCTCTGATCCAGGCAGTCTCTCTCTCTCTGTACAAACTGTCTCTGTACTAACCCCACTTCTCTCTGATCCAGGCAGTCTCTCTCTCTCTGTACAAACTGTCTCTGTACTCTCCCCACTTCTCTCTGATCCAGGCAGTCTCTCTCTCTCTGTACAAACTGTCTCTGTACTCTCCCCACTTCTCTCTGATCCAGGCAGTCTCTCTCTCTCTGTACAAACTGTCTCTGTACTAACCCCACTTCTCTCTGATCCAGGCAGTCTCTCTCTCTCTGTACAAACTGTCTCTGTACTCTCCCCACTTCTCTCTGATCCAGGCAGTCTCTCTCTCTCTGTACAAACTGTCTCTGTACTAACCCCACTTCTCTCTGATCCAGGCAGTCTCTCTCTCTGTACAAACTGTCTCTGTACTCTCCCCACTTCTCTCTGATCCCT